>NC_134037.1:241302333-241586935 GCF_965140245.1 Athene noctua
AAATATGGATGACGTAAAACTTCACCAACAAGCTTAAGCTGTACAAAACCCGGAAATGTGAAGAAAATCAACTACGATGCGCAGATTTAAAAAAGTAAAGTAGAACAGTTACACAGAAGCTATGTAAATAAAAATCTTACCGGTCCTGGTATTTGTAGCCACAACATACACATTCAAACTTCCATGAAAATGAATGCAAGAATAGTTTCTCAGCCTGCTGATCCAGTTGTAAGAGTAGAGGGAGTGCAAACACTGGACTCTCCTTTGTGTCTTCAAAGATGGGGCAGAAAAAATAGTCACTGAATATTTGAAATCAGCTTTCAGTACTTCAAACTGGAAGATGACAAGCTTATTGCTACGATTCTAATTCAAGTTATCCCTTTAAGGCTGTATTTCTAATCTTCACAGCAAAGGGACTGATCCATGTTATTAGGCTGTTATCAGTGACAATTTCATGACTACAACATAGTTAAAGATGAAAACATGCTCTCTAAAATGTCAAAAACAATGAAGGCACAAACCAGCTGATCACACTGTAAAGTATGTGCATGTCACCAATAAAAACAAATGTATTTGCAAACTGTCTTGTACGCATATGCACATAGACATGCTTACGCAGCGACATACAAGGCTTCACATGTAGAGTTTCCTGAAAGTAAACACTGAGATGCTGCACTAATTACTTACTCAATTGATTCCTAAGCCGAGGCTGAAGGCATGTAAACATTCTGTTTCTGATTTCATTGAGATGAGATTCTGCTTTTGGAAGAACATCTAAAGAAAAAAAATACATATGTCTTCATGTATTTATGTGTAACACCCCTACCCTTTCACACACTTATGTACCCCTAACATGCACTCATTCTCTGCAAATTGATGCCTTTCATATTGACCCATACTTGCCTAAAACTATTGGTAAAACAGCCAATGCTTGGTATTAATTGATTTGAAAATTAGAGAAGCATTTACACAAGTTATACACATTTTACTGCAGTCTGCTAACCAGAAATTACTTGGGCTGACCTAAATTATTGCTAAATGTCTACCAACAGGTAGATAGTAACAACATTTAAGTATAGTGTAACCAGACTTTACAAACCCTGGAGATTTGGAGATTAAGAGTAGATTTTAAAACCTAAACATTAGGATCAGAAGTTACACTATTTCTACACAAACCCATTCTTTAAGCACAAGCAAGAACTAACTTTCTACAACACAATCATGATCATAACTTGCACAAATTAAAAGGAAGCATTTGGAATAGCTGTTGAAACTTTATTACTTATAAAATCTATGTATACAAAAAAAAAGTAAAAAGAAGTTTCTTGCTATTGCTTTTGATTGTTTTTAAAAACAACTCTGTGTACAAGATGCTTAAAAATTACCCAGAAGGACAGAGTAACTACACCTATTCTCCACAACAATATGCTTCATCCAATCCCTTCTCTACTGTTGCCCAAATAAACTAATCTGTTTTGCAGCAATTTCTGGAAATGAAAAGGTTTATGTCGCCTCAAACAACACTGTATTCCAACACCTAATATCCCCATTTAAGTATCCTTGCACACCAGAGTTCCTTTGCAAACACAGTGCAACAAAGAAAAAATTCTCAGGTTCTGTGATGGTAGAGGGCTTCCAGATAATAGCTGAAAACCTAAAACCAAGCTGTTTGACTTTCTGGCAAACAAGAGTATATGAACTACTTCAGAATCTTTTTGATTTTTTTTTTCCTCTCTAAAATAATATGCTTTATCACAAGGTTGATTAAACTAGTTTTGATATACCTATTATTTTTCACAGGAAAGACGTCAAGTTACGTAATGCTGTTCTGCGACTATAGTCTAGATAGTCAAATACACACTTTTCCTGGAATGTCTATTGAAAAAAAACAAAATTCATGAAAGGTACTGGCTAACCAGAGATCTGTATTAATACTCTAACAGATGATCTCTTAGAAGTTCAGATTTATGACACCAATGGATCAGTTCAAGAGGATTAATAGAATCACAGAATGGTTTGGCTTGGAAAGGACCTTCAAGATCATCTAGTTCCAACCCCCCTGCCATGGGCAGGGACACCTTCCACTAGACCAGGTTGCTCAAAGCCTCATCCAACATGGCCTTGAACACTTCCAGGGGAGGGGGCAGCCACAGCTTCTCTGGGTAACCCTTTCCAGTGTCTCACCACCCTCACACGAAAGAATTCTTCCTTGTATCTTATCTGAATCTAGCTACTTTCTGTTTAAAACCATTACTCCTCATCCTATCACTACAGTCCCTGATAAAGAGTCCCTCCCCATCTTTCCTGTATGCTCCCTTTAAATACTGGAAGGCCGCTATAAGGTCTCCCTGGAGTCTTCTCTTCTCCAGGATGAACAACCCCAACTCTCTCAGCCTGTCCTCATAGGGAGGTGTTCCAGCCCCCTGAGCATCTTCGTGACCCTCCTCTGGACCTGCTCCAACAGGTCCACATCCTTCTTTTTTTGGGGGGCCCCAGAGCTGGACACAACACTGCAGGTGGGGTCTCATGAGAGTGGAGTAGCAGAGCAGAATCACCTCCCTTGACCTGCTGGCCACACTTCTCTTGATGCAGCCCAGGATATGGTTGGCTTTCTGGGCTGCAGGTGCACATTGCTGGGTCATGTTGAGCTTCACATCAATCAACATCCCTAAATCCTTCTTACCAGGAGAAACAGATCTTAGTTTAACAGTCTTAAACTGAATCCATGTGAGTTTTCACTAACCTTTTTCCAGACAATATGAACCAGGTTAACATGTCTGACTAATTTTGACTGAAACAGGTTAGGAAGCACTATCATCCACAGCACAGCTTGCAGACCTCATGGGAGGCATTCCTTCAATGACCGCAGCTGAAGCCAGAAGAGATGTTCCCAGCTTTACTATTTTTGGTGTGACAAGACAACTGACCATTGGATATAAGGATACAAGGATATAAACCGCAACAGAAATAATTTTGAAGATTAAGATTAGAACAGCATCCTAATATGTTAATGAAGAGAGGGGAAGGAAACAAAGTAAGGCTCAATTACATAAACAATTCACAAATTCTCTATGTGGGATATGACAAAAAAATTCAAGAAATGCTTAGTGTTTGATGCTTTCAATGTGTGTATGTTTGCTCCAAGAGAAACAACTTCAGAGGTTACCAGGATTCTGCTAGATAAAGCATTCATGGTAACAAGTTATAACCCATTCTTCTGTGATCTTGAAGTAGAACAGGCATATTTTAGTGCACTGTACTAAATTCCTCATATTTGTAGCAGATCAGATCACTGTGAATATGAAGAAAAAGCAGCTAAATTTACTCACCTTTTACTTTACTCCTTTTACAGGTATTCAGAAGCATAGTTGCTTGCTTATGTTTTGTTAAAAGTTCCTGGAGTAAACATTTTCCGTTATTATATTCTTCTGCTAGAGCAAATTTTAGTGTTTCTAAGCGTACCAGGGCTGACAAAATGCAATCTAACCAACAAAGATTATACATGTTTCTCCACTGAAGACATAAATCTGTATTATTAGTGGAATCTTTATCATCGTTGAGCAAAATTTCAGATGTTGTTGAACAAAGTTCAGAATTTGTTAAGAGTTGTGTTCCGGGACTAGAAGTCTTAGGTGGACTTTCTTGAGAGCTGGTAGGGGTGGTGGTTGTTTCAAAATCCACCTTCTGCATGCAGGACTCCACAGTGTTACTCGGTGTTTGCTGGTCATTTTGTAACACGTTATGTAGACTTGACTTGGGAACACGTAAACTATTTTGATAGCATTCGACAACAGGGTCTGTATTAATAGTGTGCTCAACATTTACTACATTATTAGTTCTTGCTTTTTTTGGATGGGATTCAACAGGAGAAAAGTCACTGATATCACACAATTTCCTTTTCTTATGAGTAGATGGAACTTGATGATTTTCTGAATCAGCAGAAGTAATTATGCTGTTTAATGGTTTATAACCAAGTGGGTAGATACACTAAAGGAAAGAAAGTAAGTTACAATGAAATCTACAAAGCAATTTCAGGTGGACAAGAGCTATACAAAGAACAAACTGTACTCTTAAAGTGGAACGTAGGACTTCTGTAAAGTTATATTTTAATGAAATCAATACATAAATTCAACATATGTAGGACAGGAAGGGTGTTTTATCCAACCACTGTCATACAAGCAATTATGAGGAAATATATCAGTAGTGACAATGACCACTACTTTCCCAGTAAATGCTTTCAACCCCTGAAGCAACCTAGTTTTGCTAGGGAGATTCCTCTTCTCTTATTCTGCTAAATCCATTCCTTTAGGGTACAGATTTGGCATTATTATCTTGTGCCCGAGAGACTACTGCTACCAAAATTATCTTTCAGGCTAGCCTAATCTGTTAGACCAGGTGTTGATAGGGTCTTAACATATATAGCTATTCTGCAACTAGAATACAGTAAAATCGCTATCACCAATCTCCAGAATGATACTATGATTACTGAAAAGCAGGGAAGGAAGGGAAAAGCAACTCAGAGACCCACATCTAGTCTCGTCTCTACTAATTTAAGGGCATCAGTCCACATGGGATTGCTATGCCCTCCCCACATACACAGAGCAGTGGAGAAAGGAGAGGTGGCAAAATCACTACTCAAATATTAAGCAGCACAGAAACTCGCCAAAGGTTAAACTTAAAAGGGGGAAAAAAAAAAAAAGAAAAACATTTTAATTATAATTACAAACCTATTTGCATTACCCAGACTTAAAGAAGGGAAAATGGGAGACTCACATCTGCAAAAGTTGTGTATTACAGATCATCAAATTTTGGCCTTGTATTCTGATTTGTACGAAGATTTATTTAGTACCACTTGTTTTCCCTTGTTACATACATGAAACTCTCCTTTATGCACTTTAATCTACTCTTTTTAATTATTTAGGGTAGCTAGCTATGCCTAAATACTGCATATACACAGGTTAGTTACGTTTTTCTCTATATACAGGCAAACATCATCCATATGGACTCAAAGGGGTCCTATTTCAACAGTCTGCTTACCACCACCAAAATACTGAACTTAAAGAGGTGTGGCTGCTGAAGTAAACACCTCTGCACAACCAAAGAAAACTGTTCATGTAATACCTGAGGATTTTCACAAAGAAAAATGGACTCTTGAAAATTAATGCGGTAAGTCCGTAAAACTTGGATCTGTCCCTTCTCTTTGCAGACTGGACAACACTCATGTGCAGTTGTTTCCACAGGATTACAGTTCTAAAAAAAACCCAAAAAAAGTAAAAGCAGCATGAATTTATGTATTTCATATATTATCCCAAGGTAAGACATACATATATGCACACCAAGATAGAAAACCAATGTGCAACTTCTAAATATAATACCCAATACAATGTAAAAAAGTAAACTAGATTGGGATTTTAAAAATATTTATAAGATATATATATTCATATGTAAGAGTGTTCTAAATAAATTTATCTATTGTTTTAAATATTCAAATATTTAATAAGGTATCTTTAACAACACAATTATGCAACATTTCATTCTACTTGAACTAAACCACAGGACACTTATTGCCAGGTAACACAAGCTCAGATCTTTGAAAGACAAATCAATTTTCATAGAAATGCAAACAGTCGTAAAAACAGTGCCAGTAAAAAAATCACAGGCACAGATTTACTTAGAATAATCTTTCGCCATTGTTATAGATTTCCGTGGAAAATAATTTTGAGATTTTTTTCTTGTAAAATTAAGACCAATTAAAAATCTCTCAAAGCAGAGAAAAATATGAACTTTGCACACATGTAAAACAAGTTTCAACTGACTTTTCCCAAATACCCCACCATGTGGAGTGTCGATTTCCCTATACCAGTCCCTTCTCCAATCACTTGCAAACCATTTGTAGTCTTCTGGGTATCCATCATTTTGAGCCACTGGCTAATTTATGTCACTTGTAACAATGTCATGACCACTAAGGATTTTTCAAAGACTCCTGAAAAATAAGAAGTGAATAAGACAATTAAAGAAAAATTAGATTAAATTTGGGGAAAAAAAAAAATGTACCAACAATTATACAACCTGTATATTCTGTGGAAATTAATTCAGAATAGTATTTTCTTAACTGAATATACTTATTTTCCAGTGCAGATTATGAACTCAAGACTTCAAATTAAATCGTGTAATAGATTTAACAGCTTTAAGTCCTGAATTTGCAAGCCCATCTATTCTTTGCACTCTACAAGGCCTCACATATTTTCCAAGTGCACTACAATTTGCAGAAATGTAGATCCCTTGCCTGGGCATCTCAGCTTACTCTTATCTAACCTTCGGAAAAAATGAACTTCTTTAAAAATGGCTACAATAAGATCCCATGCAGTTATAGATGGCTGCTGAGTAACATTTAAAAAAACACAACCAAGCAAAAAAAACCAGTTGCATCTTTCTAAGCAGTGAATTTACTGCATAATAAACTATTAAAAGTTTATCCTCCAAACGTAACAATTTTTAACTAGAGAAGGGCATCCTGCTGTTACTCCCACTTTTTCAAAACTTCTAATGTTACAGATCTCCTAGCAAACTAAAGCTCTTTCACAGTTATCATTGCTATATAAAATATCCAATAGTTATGAGTGACATTGAATATTCTATTTCAAATAATTTCTCACATTCAGGGCCAAATTTTGCCTTTCTCACATACCACACATACACATTTGTGGAAGACAACCTCAGTATGAATCAGGTGCTCATCAGAAGGCAGCTCCTTAAGTCCACTCTTCACTGGTACTGAGGGCTAACTACACCTTGAATCAGCCAGAAAGACACAGATTTCAGAACTACAGGGACCCATTTCTACTTCTGCTTACTTCAAATGGAACTAACTGAATAAATACCTATCTCTAAGATGCAGGAGAAAGTTAAGGTAACTTGAATTGCAAAATCATCAATGTAATATCTTTCCTTCGGCCATGACTTTTCCCCTTCCATTACTTGCATTGAGTAACATCCTCTCCCACACCATGATATCCTTTCAACCCCTTCTAACTCAGATTACAGTTCCTTTTGAAAAAATAAATTTCCCAAGGCATTCTTGGAGACCTGTGTAAACAGCAGTTCAACCCAAAACTATTTATAATACTGGGCAAGGAGAGACCCTACAGAACTGGACAGAACGCTAAAAACCGACAGAGCATGAATAAAAAAAGCACAGTAGGAAAATGTAACAACTCACTTCAGTCCCCAATGGCAACTTAAGAGAGCGTCAAAATGAGATGGAGGTGTGTCCTATTGACACTTTCAATGTGTTCAATAGCACTTTTCAGAATTACCAGGCTGGAGCATGTAAAGACAGTATACCCTGACTTATAAATCTAGTAGTTATAATGGAAGGTAAGAACATAAAAATGTCAACCCATGTGCCTTACACCACACGATTAAGTTTTCAAAGTAGAGTTGGAAGGTGTACAAGAAACAGCATGGTCCTGGGCTCAAGGTAAAAATTAATGAATTTGCTCAAAGTATACTAGCTTATTGGACTATAAAGGAAAGGCAAGCTCTCCAATTTTTCAAACAGTGGCAATAGCACTATTAGACTGTGACTCCACTCTTACTATCATGTATTTAGTCTAGCCAGGAACTTTTTTTTTTTTTTAATACAAATTGTGCAGGTATCAACCACACATAACAACTACAGCTAGTAAGAAAATGTCTCTAACTTGTTTGGGGGACTTTTAGTCATCTCCTTGGCCTGAAGCAGTCTCAGTTCTCCAGAGTAAATAAAATACACAGATCACATGACTGGAACTTTAGGCAATTTCTCACCCCATAAATACAACACACACTCAAAAAGGTTAGTAACACTAACAACCTGCGAGTTTTTAAGCATGCCTTGGTTTTATAAAACATATTTATTTCTTTGCAAGTCCTTGTTTTTCCTGTCATCCCTCTCAAAAGGGAAGCCAGTATTTTTTTCAGTTATGTTCTGTTACTTCTGTTCTTTTTAAAACTTAAATACTGTTCTGAGATGTACAATACCTCCCCCAGCTATAATCACCCAGCAGTAGTACTATAGTACTGGAGCCCAAGACTTATATTGCATTTATGAATACAATAAACATTAAAAATTTAAAAAAAAAAAATAATTGTCTTTTTATTTCAAAGACATAAACATGAAAAGCAAATAAAATGGGTCTACCAGTACTAGTACGCAGAGTGGTACCAAGTGGCCTGCCTGTACTTTTCATTATTTGTAACATGACAGTAAGTTATTAGAGATCCTTGCACAATGTACAAAAATTGGGCATCAGATCAACAGCTGCCAAGAAAACCCGCCAATTAAAAGGCTGCTGTATCAAGTACTGAAACAACCCATTGTAGCAACTTGTAATATCCACATTACAGATAGGAAAGTACAAAGGAATGCGCTTTCAAGCTTACTGGGTCATGTTGTAAACCTTTTATACTGCTTCCCTTCTTTTATCCTGGATACTTGAAAAATGTAATGCAAAATATGCTACGGGCCTGGCATAATTATTAAGGCTATGGTTATGCCTCCTTGAGTAGATGAGTTGATGTAATGGCTTGCTGCTGAAGAACAGGGAGGTCTCCCTTCTTTCCCTCACCCTACCTTCCCTAACAGTTCACACCCTCGTCAGACTCTCCACAAACTAAATGAACTCACAAAACAGCAGAAAACTCAGTAAAGCACAAAGTTTTCTGCTATTCTAGTGAGTTAAAGTGGCCTATGAAAAGGTCCAGTGAGCTACAGAGCTGACAGAACACAAGGCAGAAAACAAGGAAAAGGTGAAGGACTAGAGAGATAGGAGTTTGATGGATGGACTGTTAGATGGCTAAGGAACTGGATGGATGGAGACATCCAAAGAGTTGCAGTCAACAGCTCAATGTCCCAAGTAGAAACCAGTAATGAGTGGTATCCCTCAGGGGTCTGTATCGGGACCAATACTATTTAATATCTTCATTGATGACAGACAGTGGGATTGCGTGCACCCCCAGGGAGTTTGTAGATGATACCAAGCCAAGTAGTGCAGTTGAAAGAAGAGACGCTAGAAATAAGAGATGCCATCCAGAGGGACATTGACAGGCTTGAGAGGTGGGCTCATGTGAACCTCATGAGGCTCAGCAAGGCCAAGTGCAACGTCCTGAACATGGGTTGGGGCAACCCCTGGTATCGATACAGCCTGGGGAAAGAAGAGATTGAGGGCAGCCTTGTGGAGAAGGACTTGTGGGTACTGGTGGATGAAAAGCTGGACATGGGCTGGCAATATGCACTCACAGCCCAGAAAGCCAACTGTATCCTGGGCTGCATCAAGAGAATTGTGACCAGCAGGTCAAGGGAGACGATTTTCCACCTCTGCCCTGCTCTCATGAGACCCCACCTGGGGTGCTGAGTTCAGCTCTGGGGCCCCCAGCACAGGAAAGACATGGACCTGTTGGAGTGGGTCCAGAGGAGGGTCACAAAAATGGTCACTGGGATGGAACATCTCTCCTATGAGGACAGGCTGAGAGAGTTGGAGTTGTTCATCCTGGAGAAGTGAAGGCTCTGAGGAGACCTTATAGCAGTCTTCCAGTACTTAAAAGAGGCTTATAAGAAAGATGGGAAGACCAGAGCCTGTAGTGACAGGACAAGGTGAAACAGTTTTAAATGTAAGGATGGTAGATTTTGATTGGATGTGAGGAAGACTGAAACAGGTTGCCCAGGGAAGCTGTGGCTGCCCCCTCCCTGGCAGTGTTCAAGGCCAGGTTGGACGGGGCTTTGAGCAACCTGGTCTAGTGGAAGGTGTCCCTGCCCATGGCGGGGGGGTTGGAACTAGATGATCTTGAAGGTCCCTTCCAACCCAAACCATTGCATGGTTCTATGGTAAAAGGGACCTGGACCTTTTGATAATAGTGAGCTGTACCTTGCGGAACAGTATCATATAAATAAAAAACAGCTACAAACTGCAGTAAGCAGGTGACAGAACACCAATTACAGTGAAGAGAACATCTCCTCTTTTTTTAAAGTCTAAAGGGACGCTTAAAAATTACCTTCTTGTAAATCACCTTACAAGTCTTCTTCATCAATGGGATATTGAAAAGATTAAAAGAAACAAACAAAAGTCTCAGAAAAAAACTAATAATGCAATGGAAATTCTTTTTATCTCTCCATTCTTTATACAAGAAGAAATCGGAGTATTAAGGTATTAAGTTTTTTTCTTTATCTGAGGTCATAACAATAAATATTCAAATCACCCACCCCCACCCCAAATTTTGGCCACAAAATGTTACTGTTCCAGCTAATGGAATACAAGACATCATCGCTGTCACAAAGTAAGTCTCTCTACAGCGCAGCCTGTAAGTGCTGGGCAGAATTGCAAAGCGCCCTTATGTGGAAGCAAACACTAATTTCTTTCCTGCAAGAAGCCTAACACAGACTAAGGCAAATAAAGATAAAACTTCTGAAGTTGCAAAATAAACCAGTGTGCAATGTTATTACTCTGCTGTTCTGAAAGTTTCTTCTACCGTCAGACTTCTCCTAAACCTTCCCTGATTAAATGCTTTTACGGGTGTATGATAAGGGACAGGGACTACATGTTTTGCTGATAAATCATTCACTCCTTCTGAAAAAAAAAGTGAGTGTGGGAAAAACATAGCCTCAACTAGTGCAGTTTATTACAGCTGCAGCTAAGAGATGCAAGATTTCAGGAGGGGACTTAGTGTAGGCAGCGCCTCCGTCTCTGACCCAAGGCAGTGGAAGTGAGGGGCGGGATGCCAGCTAACCAGCTGCCAAGGCTGTGCTGACCTTCCTTCAACACCAAAAGATGCTCAGCTGTTTCAGATAAGTCTATAGTTAAACAGCCTCCTTAGTTCTTAATCCATATCCAGGCTGATCCATATGCTATGCAAAGGCTGTAGAAGAAAAAAGTGTTTATACAATTAATTGTTAGAACGTAAGAAAACTGTGCAAGGGGAAGATATGTGTACACACACAGGCACTAGTACCTCACCAAGTGTATCTTTTACTGAAGAGCGCTTGCAGCCCGCGCTGCCCGAGCGGGGCGAACGCACACCTTAACCGCACAGCTACTGACATGAAATACTCAGTCGGCATTTAGGGACCCGTTAGCACAGCCGCCCCACCACGGCCCAGGGAACGGCCCCCCGCCACAGCCCGCCAAAGGCCGCGGCGCGGCCCGCAGAGCGCCGCGCACGCCGGGACCGCGCCTCCCGGCGACAGCCGCCCGGCCTGCCGGGCCCCGCTCTCACCTGCTGCCTGCCGCCGCTCCCGGGCCTCGGCGTCGCGGTCCCCGCCGCCCTGCGAAGCGCACGCAGCCCTAGACCCGAGCTCCCTCAGCGGCGGCGGCGGTAGGGCCGCCCGCCTGCCCTCAGCCGCCTCCCCTCGGCGGCCTTCCCGCGCCGCCCGCCCCACGTGCGCTCGGCGGGCGCGACCCGCCGCGGCGCGGCCGTTACGCGCCGCCGGCCGTTTCGGGGCGGCCGCTGCCTCGGGGTGGCCGTTGCCTGGGGGCGGCCGGCGACGTCAAGCGCGGCCACCGCCGCCGCCCGCGCGGCTGCTGCGCAGCTTCCGGCGCGTCCCCGCCGCCATGCCAGCCCGCCCCGCCCCGCGCCGCGCCGGGCAAGCAGCGGAGGCGGGGCCGCGGCCGGGAGCGGGGCTGCGCGGCGGCGGTGCGAGCAGCGCCCGAGGTATTGTCCCCTCCCCGCCGCCCTTCCTCCTCGCTCTACTCGCGCGGAGCGGTGGGAGGGGACGAGCGGGGCCGCGGCCCTCCCGCACCGCCTCCGTGGGGGCCGGCCCTCCCAGCAGCGGGCGGCGCGCCGCTCCCGCCCGCCGCCTCCCCGGGCGCTCGAGCGAGGAGGGGGCCCGCAGCTGCTCCCCCCGCGCTGGAGGGGCGAGGCGAGGCGCGGCGAGGCGCGGCAGCCGGGCCCGCTGCAGCTCGCTGAGGGGAGGCGGCAGCCCTGCCAGCCGCAGGCCTGCGGCCCCCGTGCCCCGCGGTGCCCGCCCCGCTAACGGGAGGGACCGCGTCGCAGCCGCGTTGCCCCTGGCAGTGGCTTTGCGCGTTACTCGGGGCAGGGAGTTGAGGATTCATCGGCAGTTCGTTGATTGCCTGCTTAAAATCACGCCCAGGGTGTGGTTTAACCTTGTCCGAGGTTAGGTACCTCGGATCTCGCGTTTCTCTCCTAGCAGTGAGACGCTGGTTCTGCCAATTCTGCTTCTACCGAAGTGCTGGGGGGATGTGCAGGCTCCCTTTCGAAAACCTCTTCTCTTAAGCAGCCTAGTTTGCCTTGCAGTCGGTTTTGGAGGTTTCAGTCTCAAGAGGTCGAGGTGATGGGGGACTCTTGGTCTCAACGAGCATTTCTGCTCTGGCAGTCTCAGGCTGAAATAGCTCGAGTTGTTCGACGCTAGCTTTTGAATCTGTGTTGGCCCCTTTTCCTTGAGCGTGAGCTGCAAGGAGCTCAACAGCAACGGCATTTAGGTCAGTGCTCTGCTTCAGTTACGTCAAGGTTGTCAGTGTGGACCGAGCCAGCCTGGTCCCCGGGGCTGGAGGATGGAATGAGTCAGGAAATTGTTCTAGGGATAGCACAAAAACCCGCCTTCTCCTTTATTGCCTGCCTGTGCTTTGCGGACACCTTACTCTTGGTTGCATTTTTAAAAGCGTTTAGCATTGTACGATTTACATTGTGAAATAATCTACAAGTGTGATGATTCCATTGTAACATTCATAATCTATCTTTTTCCTGTAGTTATTCCTTTGACTTTTACAGCAATGTTTTGAGGTTTGAATTAATGTTTGAGGGTATTTTGCTCTGTTGGAGGAAGTTGTTTGCCTGACTGGAGAAAGATTGTCACTAAACTTGGCAATAACTTTGTAGTCTTTTTAGATTGATCTTGGGGTTTGATTTTAGGGCTTTTGTTGTGGAGAATGTATGTTTTCTGTGTAAATCACTTCATCGGGAGTGTAAAGCTCTTTTGGGTATGTTGAGTAGAAGGAAATGATTTGCTCTACAGCCATTGAGACTGGTGTTTCTACATGCACATCAAATGCAGTGTGTCTATTTCATTTATTTTTCAGTTGCTCTACTGGACTGTTAAAACTGGTCGAATAATGCAATCCACTGGATAATGATGTTAAGTAGTTTCATTAGGTAGTTATAGGTATGGAGTGATTTTTCTCACAGCATTTTAGGACCCTGAGTGTTGGGTTTTTAGCCCTAGTAATACTTACTTATGATTCAAATACAGTGCTTGGTTGTATGAAAATGAATATATGATCACTTTATTAATTTCAGTAATAAATTTTTAACTTGTTTTCCTTGTAATTTAAGTTTTTATCTTTCCTGGGGTGACTAGAGTCTGTTGCTTGGTTTTGGGCTTCCACCAAGCATAAGCTTGTGTATACTGCCTAACAGATGATGTGGTAAAAGGTGTTTGTTTGTGTGTATGTGTTTGTGCTCTGGAGTAATTAAGTAGAAATTTTTCCTGCTTGTTAGTATAGACTGACTTTGAAAAGGCTCTAGCATAGATTCCAGTTCTCTTATCAGTTAGAATTCATAACTTGATGCTGTCAAGATTTCTAAAGCTAACTAATGCTTCCATTTTCTGTTCTGTCTCCCCCTTTCTCCCTCCCCCCCCATCTTTTTTGCTAAGCCAATTTATATTTGGGGACAGACTTTTTAACAGGGCCTGTAATGATAGGACAAGGGGTAATAGTTTTAAACTGAAGGTAGATTCAGACTAGATGTAAGGAAGAAATTTTTTACAGTGAGGGTGGTGAAACACTGGAACAAGTTGCCCAGAGAGGTGGTAGGTGCCCCGTCCCTGGAAGTGTTCAAGGTCAGGTTGGACAGAGCTCTGAGCAACCTGGTCTAGTTGAAGGTGTCCCTGCCATTGGCAGGGGGTTGGACTAAGTCCCTTCCAACCCAAAGAATTCTATGATTTCAGTATTTTCTATATATCATTACATACTATAGCATAATTTACTGGTATTCCTCATTTTTTCCTCCCTGACATTCAAGTTGAATAAAGGAAAGTTTGGGCCAAAGAAGGAATCTAGACATGGGTTTTTCCATGTGCTTAAGAAAGAGTTTTCATGTTGGCGAAGAAAAGGAGGTTTTTAGCTCACGACACAGTAGAACTTCATTTTGCCTGAACAAAACAGTCCTAAAGTAATAATTACTACATGATGCAAACTCCAGTCACCAGGAATTGGTTTGGGTGGTCCAGATGTGGACTCGTAATGACTTTGGGATCTAGTTAGACTGCTATTTGTTCAAACGTTGTTTTCTCCGGCATGTTGACTAGATTTGGCTTAGATTTAACTAGCAATGTATGAGCAGATGGCTTATTTCTGGGTTTATTGACATCCATCTTTACCTTTTTTAACTCTTTTTTTTGTCCTCAACATAGGAAGAGTAGAAGCGTTTTCCGATGCAACTTTTGAAGCTGCTTTGGTTCAGGCAAGTGAACGTACAGATCTGATTTAACTTCTGAATCAGGGTGTCCTTTTGTTGCACTCTGTTTTCAAGCATAATTTGGCAACTTTGTGATTACATCAGCAGTAAAGACTTTAAAACAGTTTAAGTATTAATTAATTTTAATTTATTGTGGTATTTCTAAAAGGCATATCTGGAATGGGCACTTTCCATGACTGAAGCCTCTTGGCATGTACCTCGAGCATGTAGTGCAACAGGAAACAAACTCTCTTTTTCTGTTAGTATGTTCAGATATGGAGGAGAAAAATTAATCATGTAGAGGCACCCCTCAGCCCCCAAGGTGAACTGTAACATGAGTGTTGTTTAAGGTCTGATATATATGTTGTTTTCAAAGAGTAGCATATCCATACCAGGAATCATCTGTAAAATAATTACAAATGTTGGGGAAATAATATTCAGGGCATATATTTAAAAGATTGTACTCGGGCTGAGAACATATGCTACTCATGTGTGTCTTCTAAAAATATTTTCACATGCAAATTACACACCCGTTCACTGCTTACGTCTAAGCAGATTGTCACCGCATGATGGTCCCTGAGAAACTGAATATGGAGTGGGAGGTACCAACTGAAAAGTTTGCTCTGAAGCTTTTGTTTCTCAGGTTTTATGTTTGCTTGGTTTTCCCTCTTCTTTTTCCAAAAACTAACAAAAGAACTTTAAATTTTAAACTTGCAAAGTGCTGTTTTGAAAATGCAAGAAGAATGACGTTAAATAGTTAATTATATGTATACATCTTTCTATGTTTAATGCTTAAATATGATATTAATGTTCTGTTGTTAAATATATGCCACAAGAAAGCTTATTCACAATAATCTCAATTTTGATCATTTTTGTATATATAAAGTCAAGATTATTGTGATTGTAAACTTTCTTGCATTTCATAAGTATTTTTAAGTCCCCAAACTACTAACGTTACCGTTTTTAATGTGTACATGTAGTACATTGTAGTGTTTTAACCAAAAAGAGAGAGGTCTTTTTTGAGACAGAGGTTCTAAAATCGGTAGCTAAAACATGAGGCCAGGTTCTTTTTTGTCAACTGCTACCTGTTTAAACCCTTTTTTCTGGAGTAAAAACCTTTTATGAGGTATTTTTATGACTTTTTTTTTTTTTTTTTTTTCCCTATACTTTTGAAAATAAGTGCTACATTGTTTCCCTATTACTGTGTCTGTAGCCTTGACAGAGCAGGAGAAATCTATTCACTGCTCTGTGTTAAAGGTAGACTTTTTTCTTCTTGATTCTTAAGAGTAGCTCTTATTTTGTCATCCATAACAGGAACATATTCTTTGCTCCTTAGCAAAGTGAGAAACTGAACACTTTAGGCCTGATGCAATGTTCTCAGAAATCATTGCAAAGATTTCCATTTGGGAATTGCAGCTAGCTTTCAAAATACTTTTTATTAATTTTCATTTTATTCTTTCAGTTATTTACCTCTCTGTCCTACAGCCTGTACACTTCTGACTCCATTCTAGTAGGGAACAATAGCCAAAACTTAGTGGCTTTTGTGTCTTCAGAAATTAATTATTTTCAGGAATATTTCAAGTGGGAAAGTATCAATGATGAAATGTTGCTTGAGAAACCTGTGTAAAGATGGGTGGTGTTTGGTATGATCACTGTCACTGTGTTATGCACTTGTGTCCTTAGGATTCTTCCAATAGTTAGGTTGTATTCCTGTGGCATCATGGTGTAGCATTGCTACTCTTAGTGCAAATCAGCATAAATAGAAAATGCATTTTAATGTTGATGGAAGAAATTGAATGGGACCCAGCATGAGATAATATAACCGTCAAATAAAATCCATGTCTCTGCAAGGGTAAAGATCTTGACTAGCTTGATTATGATGATAGGGGCTTTAAAAACTGATGTGAAAGTTTGGAGATACATTGGTTAAGTCATACAAAATAAAACCAATTAGAGCAAGTTTTGAAATTAAGTGAAAAAATCATAGATAGTATTTGATGCCCAAATATGATATGTTGGCTTCTGGTCTCATACTGTCTTTTCTTTAATTGGTGTTGCTCTTTAAAGGCAGGTTATATTTGACTCTCCTTTTTGTTTGGCCTTTATTGTGGCTTTCTGTTCTTCTGCATGAAATTCTGAGATTTCTATGGTGGTTTTGTTGTTTGGTTGTTTTTTTTTTCTTAGTTGCGATTATAGTTTTAATACATTTTATCAATAAGGTGATTCATTAGTTTTTAGAATGGTGATTTTCAGCAATAGCAGCTGAAGGCAGTGTTTTACAGGGTTTAGGAAAATTGGGATGATGTAAAATATGCTGTTTCTCTTTTGTGTGTATTTATAAAAGGGAAATCAACTCCAAATTGTATCTATGTAAGTATACAATATTTGATGTAACACGTGACTCTTTAAAAAGTATCTAATTGTTTCATTCTGTTTTCAAAGTAACTTTGAAGCCTGGCTTTTTTGTTTTCTTGAAAATTAGTGGTAATAAAACATATTAATTTAAGTCTAACTCTTGTGACTTTTGGAAAAAGTTTCTAAATATCTTGCCAGCAGAACTTGGTTCAGATGTTAGCAGAATGAAGAATATTAAGTACCACACTTGCTGTCCAAGTAATTAACCAGTTCTTGTTACATTCTATAACATGGCTCCAGACGCTTTTCATGTATTCCAGTTTCTAGCACTTTCAAAACGAAGGAGGATCTGCAATTAAACTGATTCAGTATTGACAAGATAGTAATTCATACTGAGAAAGAAGGAGCAATGGTAAATTTTGTGAAAAGTTTAAAAGTGACAGATTATCCATTCTTACCTAGCTAGTTAAATTTATACTGGCTTATAGCTGTGCGTTACAGACTTCCTCTGGTACTTTTAGACACTTGAGCTAAATTTTATCACCATTATCTTGTGCTCCTTTTCTTATTTAGTCTTAGATTTATTTTTTTTTTTTCTTTCTACAATCCCATTTAGGAAAACATCCTGTGTAAAGATGCTAGTACTGTTACAGCCACTGACACTATGCATAAGCAGAGGCTCCAGTTGCTGACACCTCTTTCTAATAAATGCTATACAAATGCAGAGAAAGGCTAATGCTTATTCTGAAGAGTTTAAAAATACCTGTCCCATCTCCTCTCTTGAATTGCTAGCATATTGTATACTTCCCTGATTTTTTCACAGAATTGCATGAGTTTAGATGGTTTGTTAAACTTGGTGGGACTAATTCTGTGTGAACTTAAAGCCTTTGCAAAATCTTTCCTATTTTTGGTGGTTTTATCCTTTGGTGGGTTTTTTAATGTCTGAAAACGTAGTACCAGGCTTGGTGTTAATGCGTATTTGTGAAACAGCTAGTAAGTCTGATGGTATGAATTCATGCCTTAGCTAGGGTTAATCAAAGAAAATAATTTTTTATGAAGTATAGGACATGGATATTTTTATATGTCGGGTTTTATTTGGTGGTGGTGCTGAAAGGCCACATCATGAATGAGTTTTGTTATGCTGATTGCTGTAAGAATATGAAGAACATGTGGCTCTTCACACTCAAAACCCAAACATTTTGGGCCTGTAGACCATTATCCTTCTCTAAATAAATAAATGTTTTTAAAAATCCCCAAACTGTTTGTAGAGCATTTTTCCATAATTCTTAGGTCCTGTGTTGGCAGGGGATGTGGGGAGGGGAGGGGGGGGGGGGGGGGGGGGGGGGAAGATGATGGTGACAAAAAGCCTATTGCCTTTTTTTTCCATGGAGCATAAAATATCAATAGTTCAACTCCTAGGTGAAACTAAATATTACTGCCTTCTTGTTTGCTGATATAAATTTATCACTCCTCTTATCCTAATGTGTTGCAACTTAACTGGCCTGTTAAATGTATCTAATGGTATGTCCTCTTCTGGATCAATCTCTCAACCTTTCTTTATGCTTTAAAATTAGAGATAGTATGTTCCAGAGCTGTGATAATGTTCAGTAATTGTTCTACATAACACATAATTTCTACCTTTGCTTTTAGAACAGAAGGGAATGGCTGTAATTGTCCTTTTCAGTCTGATAGTACTTTTTCCTTATATCAGAGATGTTATTAACTAGCCACACTGGTAATTTTCATATTACCTGTGGTGTGTTAATGCAGAAGTTTTTGAGGTGTGCTGATCTCATGCCATCTGTTTACTGATATCATTCTCTGTATACAATACAGTATAATTGACATTCACAACTCTTTTTATTTTCTTTTTTTTATTATTTTCTAGTCAAAGTTGTCAGGAAAGTAGTTTTGCACCTTGACCAAAACTTAAAACCAACCATCTGCTTTTCATGTGGCAGCAGCCCCTAGCAAGGCATATCTGTTTTTGTAAGATATCATGAGAGCATCTCCTTGCAGTTCGTTCACTCTTCCCTCTGAGAAGGTGCCAGGACAGTGACTTCTTACTTGGTAGTCAGGTATTGAGCTTCCTGTCTCAACTAGAATGCCAAATACTATACTACTATACAAGGTTACCACAGACATGGAAATGCAGTTAGTTTTGTTGCAAACAAGTATTATTTAATAAAATTTTACTTTCTAAAACACAGCAATATAGTTTGGTGTTAAAAGGGAACTTAAATATTTAGTAGAGTCAATTATTCAGCTTTATTAATCAGAAAAATATTCAAGTTTCTTGACAAAACTATAAAATAAAGATATTGAAGGTGGAAATTTTGCTGGTGAAGATATTCTGTCAATTTGGGGATCTGTCTGATATATAATTTCTGGCTTTAGAATTGCTTGCTTGATTCCTGTCTCTTGCTGCTTCCTACCTGCATCTTTCAACCATGTTCCTTGCATGATTGTGTGGTTGATGCATGTGCACCATCATATGACCTGACTTCTGCCACTTATACACTGGTGGGAAAGTTTAGAGTCTGAATCTAACTCTTTTTGTGGATAATTAAGAGTAAAATTCCTGGAGTACCCTGTGCTTTTAAGAGCTGGTATATCAGGTCAAATAGGGACAGGCCCTCTATGCAACCTAGCATATAGCAGTGGCTATTAATAAATGCTTGGGGAAGGCATGTAAATAATGGCTTGAACTGTAGCATTTGAAAGATTTCCAGTGTATTTTTAAAATACTGGTGTTTAAAAATGCCTCTCTGATAGGCCTAAGACTAAGGTTTTATCAAAGCTGCTAAAGTCAGTTTCTTGCTCTATATTCTGAGGCTGTTAATATCTTTTTGCTGTTGTTACCACTTAAATAGCTTTTTTATGATTCACAGTAAAGTATCCACACTAAACAAAAATGACCATGAAATCCTAATAAATGAACAAATAAAGGCATTATGTTCTCTTTCAGTTGTATTAAATAAACTTAATTTTAATTAAGTTGTAATCATATCTGAAGTTATTTAAAATAGCAGGTAATAAATATTTAAATAAAATAATTCTTAAGAAGATAAGTTTTTCTTCTCTATTTAGTTAGTGTGGCAGAGTTCATGTATCGCCACATAGCATACATAAACTGTTACTGTGTTTCATGCTTCAGAACAGAGGGACGTTACTGAACTATCATGTCAGAATTCTTTTGTAATTCAGCTTGTGTTGGGTAATCATGATTTTATAAAGCATTTCAACTTTCTTTTTTGTTTCAGTGGTATTTTTTTTTTATCGTTAGCAATGCTGTTCCATATTAAATCACTTCATGCATGAAAGAAAGGTGTAAACTTGAATACAAATCCAAAATGGAGATCCTCATCAGAGCAAAATTGGAGGAACAAAATAAAATGCAATACTACAGCACAAGCTCCCAAACTTATTCTGCTGATGTTCAGTCACTGGCATTGATGATTAAAGTACTGTTGGTGCCAGTTGTGTTTATTTCTCTGGTTTTATAGGTATCTCTCAGAGCAGGGACTCTATCCTATGTTCATCAACCTGTGAAACACACCTGAAACCAAGATACAACTTTGTGCTTTCTGCCTCGCTTACTGGTTTATCACCCCCCACTTCACTCCATCCTGTTCTTTTATAGCAAAATCTACTCATGTACATGTGCTGGTTTTGGCTGTGATAGAGTTAATTTTCTTCATAGTAGCTAGTATAGGGATGGAAACAGTGTTGATAACACAGGCATGTTTTCCTTGTTGCTGAGCAGCGCTTAAACAGCATCAAGGCCCTTTCTGCTTCTTACATCACCCCACCAGTGAGCGGGCTGAGGTGCACAAGAAGCTCACGCTCAGCAATAAAAACTGGGGGAAGAAGGAAGGGGGGGATATTTGGGGTCATGGCATTTTGTCTTCCCAAGTAATTGTTATGCGTGACGGAGCCCTGCTTTGCTGGAGATGGCTGAACACCTGCCTGCTGATGGGAAGTGGTGAATGAATTCCTGGTTTGGCTTTGCTTGTGTGCACAGCTTTTGCTCTACCTATTAAACTTAAATTAAGTTTTCTCACTTTTCCAGTTCTCTCCTCCATCCCACTGGGAGGGAGGGAGCAAGAAAATTTGTGGGGCTGAGTTGCCAGCTGGGATTAAACCATGACAGTCCAGCAGGTCCACTTTGAAAATTGCTCTTGAAACAGTACCTGCTTAAAAGATATTTAAAGTAAAATGGAAGTGTGATACTGGTTACAGGGGTAGCTGGAAAGTACTATAATATGCCATGCTTAGGAATAATGTATGGCAAGTAACTGGTCCCAGAAATCCTTCTGCAGATAAGTAATCCTATCAAAGGCAGTTGAGTGCATTTGATTAAGGATTACATGCGATTAGTGGTCTGCAAGGTTAAGAGTACAACCTGTATCATTAATGAGTATTCAAATATTAATGCTGCTTTGAGCAGAAGGTTGAGGTCTGTTCCAGCTAGAATGATTTTATGATTCTCACACTTGTTTTATGCAAATAGATATTTAATTTCTAAAAAACATCTTGAGTGAGACAAGCTCTAGCAAATCACTGCTATTATTTTACCTATTGCATCATGTTGTAGCATGAGGCTGCAAATTTGACCCAAGTTTAAGATTTAAAGTTTAAGATTTAAAACAGTAAGAGATGCATCCATACCTTTTTGTCTTTTGCATGTAATTCATTGTATAGTTTTATATCAGATGGAATTCCTTCTTCCTAGCATACAGTTAACTCTGGTGCCAGTTCTGGAACTAGTCTAAAGTAGAGTGCCTGAATATTTGTTGCTTTATGTGCAGTTGAACTGTGTGAATGGACTTAAGGTTACTTTGCCTAATTCAGGTGTTGCTGGCACTGAGTCACAGAATCATCTAGGTTGGAAAGGACCTTGAAGATCAGCCAGTCCAACCATTGACCTAACACTGACAGTTTTCAACTACACCATATCCCTCAGCGCTGTGTCAACCCGACTCTTAAACACCTCCAGGGATGGGGACTCCACCACCTCCCTGGGCAGCCCATTCCAACACCTAACAACCCCTTCTGGAAAGAAATGCTTCCTAATATCTAGACTGAACCTTCCCTGGCACAACTTGAGGCCATTCCCTCTTGTCCTATCACTTATTACTTGGTTAAAGAGGCTCATGCCCAGCTCTCTGCAACCTCCTTTCAGGGAGCTGTAGAGGGCGATGAGGTCTCCCCTCAGCCTCCTCTTCTCCAGACTAAACACCCCCAGTTCCCTCAGCCGCTCCTCGTACAACCTGTGCTCCAGACCCTGCACCAGCTCCGTTGCCCTTCTCTGGACACGCTCGAGTCATTCAATGTCCTTTTTGGAGTGAGGGGCCCAAAACTGAACACAGGAATCGAGGGGCGGCCTCACCAGTGCCGAGTACAGGGGTAAGATCCCTTCCCTGTCCCTGCTGGCCACGCTATTGCTGACACAAGCCAGGATGCCATTGGCCTTCTTGGCCCCCTGGGCACACTGCTGGCTCCTGTTCAGCCGGCTGTCAGTCAACACCCCCAGGTCCCCCTCTGACTGGCAGCTCTCCAGCCACTCCTCCCCAAGCCTGTAGCGCTGCTGGGGGTTGTTGTGGCCCAAGGGCAGCCCCTGGCATTTGGCCTTATTGAAACTCCTCCAGTTGGCCTCAGCCCATGGCTCCAGTCTGTCCAGGTCTCTCTGCAGAGCCTCCCTACCCTCAAGACTATGGTAACAAAACCATCATTCCCGGTTAACAGTCTAGGAAAGGCTTGAGGCGCTAAAGACTTCAAAGCAAGGCCTCAGAATGTGAGAGGGCATTCTTATATTAAAAAAACCCCAACCAAACAAAAACCCCGAACAAACAGAAAAACCCAAAATCCAAACCCACCACCATCCCCAGCAAAGCCCCCCACTGTTAGAATATACTGTGTAGATTCCGAATATACATAGGTATTGAGACACAACAGGTTGAGTTTAGTAATACCCGTTAAGTGAGTATTAAGATGAACAGTCTTAATCAAAATACAATTTCTTAAAAAATGATAAACAGTAGTATGACCATTCTATTAAGATGTGTGGGGAATTCATATGTATCTCCTTTTTGTAGATAAAATTTGTATGTATTGATACCTCTTTTAACTGTTCTCATTCATTTACTTGTCAATTATTTAAGCAAAAAGTTGGTGATGAGGGAGGAAATTTCAAAATTGATGTCTGTAAAAGGCCAATCACTTTCACATGCATGAGACCAGAAATGTTGTTATGTAACATTTTAATGCTTTCAAATATGTCAATTAACCACAGTAACAGAATATAGCTGTTGTCATGTCTTATTGGTTGCAGCATGTTTCAGGAAAATACTTGGTCGTTTGTATGCTTTTATTTAAAAAGAAAAGGATGGTAACTTAGTAAGTAATATGTGAAGGACTTGACATGTTTCCTGGACTTTTAGGGAGTACAGAAAGCAAATAAAAGGAAGAAGAGGCACTAGGAAGGAGTGATTTCTTTTCCCGTTACTCTTCACCACAGAGATGTTGTGGACATTTCATTATTTTAAAATAATGTTGACAGGGCATTATCTGATTAGTGGATTAAAGAATCAAAAGATTGAATGCTAGAATAAAGTGCTAAAAACCCCTAAGTCATGAGGACTCGATGTGATTCATTCATTCAGTGGTTCTAAAGGATGAAGGGGCTGATCTGCAAAGAAGAGAGCATCTTGTTAGGATGAGATGCTGTGCCAGAAGACTGGAAGCTATCAAGTGTTGTATGTACTGTACTTTTAAACTAAACACAAGGAGCAGATCTGGAACCTGCAGACCAAGGACTCCTATTTTAATACCACATAAGGAGATTTCAATACTAAATGGATAGTCAAGTAGTTCTGTAAGCACAAGATCTAACAGCACCTAGTTTCCTATGCAGTTGTACCTTAGAGGTAATGAAAAGTACTAGCTGCAGCTGGCATATTTATAAGGTGTGTCTCTTACCTACGTGTATGTTCTCTAATAACATGGGCATATGCTGCAGCCTCTCCTTCAGTATGGACAGTTTGTGGGTTGGTCTTCTCTATCCACTTGCCGAGTACTTGGAATTCTGAAATCTCTGAATTCTTAATAAAGTGTAAATGACTTTTGAATCTTCCTCATTGACAGAACTGTTTGAAATAAGGTAGTGGATTCAAAACTTAGAAGGGGTCAGGCATAACCTAGGCAGACACATTGAAAAGCATTAATCTCTTCTGTCTTTAGCAGTCTAAACAATGATCTAAGTTGGTTTGGTTAGTGGAAAAGAGAGAGATGCACCCACGTATATATTTTCATACACTCATGTGCAACCTGTAGTTCATTCCACCTTCTTAAATTTACAGTGTATGACCTTTGGCAGGAAACTAACAATAAATTTTGGTGTGGCCCTACAAGCACTGATTTTTGGTGCAATTGTGAGGACAGTGAACTGGGATGGAGAGATGGAAATGAAAGATAAAGTAGTCCAAGAATACCCTATACTGCTTTCAGTGGCAAAGCTGTGATCTACTTGTAATTTACACTTAGGTGACAATAGTAGTTTCTGAAATGCTGACATTTGTAGCTGCAATTAGCTATGTGCTTGTTTCCTCATTTTCCCTCCTGTTGTATTAGCAGAGTCATTTCTGTCATTATGCGGTGACTTGGATCAGAAAATTGATCCTGACTTCAAGAGGAGTCTATGGCAAGCAGCAATTTTTTACCCAAGTTAGTTCGTCAATACCATATAGCGAGTGGCTCCACCAGCAGATACATGTGCACAAATGTGGCACAAGGATGGGAATAAGCAGCAGGAAGGTCATCTCTGTTTGAACGGGCACTTTTACCAAAATACATGTTCATCAAATTATGCTTCTAGAATCTGTCTTAGAAGTGATTTATCTTGTCTTCAAATAAGCATCCAAAGTAAAATACTATACACATTCTCTAAAAGCAAAGAAAGTTATGAGCAATCTTCTAAGGCTGGATATATTAATGTAATAATGGTAAGATGTCATTCAGTATTTGCAGTTACAAAAGAATTCACACTGGAAGGAATAACCTGAACTACTTGAAAATAATTTTAAATTACAAGTAAATGTTCTGCAAAAATACATGTATCATTATAGATGCCTTGCTGAAAACTTCTTTGCAGTGTGCCCACTGTAAAAGAAACACCTGTAAAATTTATTGAAATGGTGCTCCACAGTAGCATTAAATGGAAGTTCTTTACCTGGGCATTTCTGCTCAAATGAACTGTCCATCAGGTTTAATTAAGTAATTTATCAATTTATCAATCAGTGCATATACATATCCTCCATGTGTTTTTAAATGCTATTGGTAAATAACAAGTTCTTGAAAACCTGCTAGAGTAAAGAACTTTAAAGTCTTTTCAGCAAGTTTACACAAAATAAAGACACTGTATTTCTTACTTTCAGTTAAATTTCTTCAGATTATCTGTAAATTTTCAATAATGGCAATACATTCATTCTGCCATTTGGAGGAGCCTGTGCCACAGAATAATGATCTGAAGAAAGCGCACTTATTTGCAAGGAAGAGTCTTCATTTGGGAAATAGTACCGATGCAGCGAAGAGGTGCTTTGTCAAGTTCTGGTAAGTACTTTTTTTTGTTATTTTTTTAATTGTACTTATTTGGTTTTGGTAGACTGGCATTTTGTTTACATTAGCATACATGCAGTGTCATGTCAGAGCCTGGCAGCCTTTGTGTTGGTCATTTGAGACATGAAGTATCTTGAAATGAAAAGGCACATGCAGTAGCAACACATACTTACGAGATGCATGGAGGGAAACCGTTGTCTAGAAAATCTCTGAAGTAGCTGTTGAGGATGGAGATTCTGATGATCATAATGATCCGATTCCCTTTGCTAGACGTTCTTTTTCAGAGTTTGCTTATATGTTTATTTTCTGAATTTAGTATTTTGCTAAACCAGAGTTGTTGTTTTGGTTGTAAGTGTTAATTATTAAAGTCTCAGATCATTCAGGCGAAATAAAAAGGAAGTCAAGGTCAGGTTTTCACAACTTGGAATATCTTCAAATTTTCTATTTTAAAAAAATTCAGCTTTTGAATCTTCTGCCAGTTAGAATTTTTTTTCTTAAATCTTGGCGTGGTAACACTGGATTAGGATTTAGTTTTAGACAAATGGTTACTGTGTGTTGTGTTTATTTTTTTTCTAGACATCCAATTATTTTTATAACATAATAATGCCTTCACAGCGGAAGTTGGTTTATAGTCATATTCTGCATGGAAACTGTATGCAATGTACATTCAATAAGAAATGTTAGCAGTAGAATAATAAGATAATTATGAATATTTAAACAGGTACTTGAATTCCTTTTGCAGTGTTCTCATTGCAAATTGCGGGGGGTTCTTTCACAGGCTATGGGTTTGGTGTTCCAACCAGCAGTCGAACAAGTAATAATTTGAAAAAAGAAAAACAAAACAACAAACGGTTTCTTATTAGAAAGTCAGAGTACAGTTTGTCAGCCTTTTCAGTGGTGCACACAAATCTAGAACCTTTTTATGATACCTGTCTACTTTGTTGCTAAATTACTGGATCCTTGCACATATAAAAATGTCTTCATAGATGCATATATGATCTGCAAAGCCTTAACAATACCATTTGTCTTGCTGAAAATCCCCCAGAATGGAAAGTAGTAGATTTTTTGAATGTAATACTATCACATCTTTTGGGTCCAGAAACAGAGAGTCCTATTCTATGTGTTTTTATGCACATGCTTAACCTCATATCGATGCCATCCTGATAGAGTACTGATGCCTGAGAACTTCAGTGACAGAAAGAACAGTACTTTTTTAGTGTAAGCCTTTATATTAGTCCCCTTATATTTAGAGAAAACATGAAGATAATTCTTTTAAATAAATTATTTATAAATGTAATGGATAATTAAAAATCAGAAACTAGTTAAGAAAAGCTTTTGAACTGTTAGGGTACTCCAAAATGGGACAGCAGTAGTGAAAAGGAGGCTGTTGCTTCAGTGAAGTTCAAGAAATTGAAATGCATTTCAGTGAAATCATCACAACAGAGAATTCATTCTGAGATACTTCTTAAAACTTCTGGTTTTATTTTGCAATATGAATGCTATGAATAGTGTCCACCAGATACCAATTTTAAAATGCTTTTTTATAAATGCTACAAAGTTATAAAAACTGAGGGCTTTGATGCATCTGACTTTATTTTTAATATATTTAAAGAACAATATTCTTAAGCATATTAGGTTTTCTTGTTAATGAGAATGGATTCTGGCTGTACATAAAGTCAAACTTTTATTGGAACACAGTTCCATAGAAGCCAAAGTAGGACAAGAGTAAAACATAAACCAAGTTCAGTATTATTCAACAGTAGTGCTTATGATGTCTATAATGTGGATATTTAGAGCAGCAAGTGTATTTTTCTTCTGAATCTTTCCACAGAATTATTACCGTTCCTGGTACAACCTCCTGTACATGGACAAAACTGAACTCTCCACAAATAAGAGAGTCCTGTATCTGAAAAGTAATAAGGCCAGGTATTTGAGGTTATAATATTTCAGTGAGCAGTTAAAAGTAATTTCAATGACTTGTAACTCACACAAATATACAAAAATACTTGATTTATTTGAAGTCTCAAATGGTTTATATCAGTTTCTGTTTGTTGTTTTTTTTCCTTTTTATCTCATGGGTAGAAATTCTGAAAATATTCAGCTCTGCTTTCTAAATGTGTCTTCCGTGAAATCAATGAGCTGACCTGAGTGGGAATAAAGGTTGGTTTATCTTTAGTGAGACAAAGTTAAGTCATCACTAAGTGATTTTGAAATCCCATCCTTGAAATACTAGGTCTTTGACATTCAGTGGGATGAGAATCTCAGAACAGACTGACTACTGGGGACTCCCAAGCTACAGTTCAGGTAAATAACTTCTTTGGAGGAGGAACTTAAAGGTTTCTTCTTTTTTGAATTATGATAATTAAGTAGCAAAGGGTGCAACTTAAACTATAAATATTTTCCACTTAACATTTACATTTAAAATAGATTTGCCTATATTTGTGAGAGGATTTGTTAGTTACAGTTTGAGCATTATATAGTTATCTAACATTTCAGCAGTACTGTTTCTAGAGGACTTCTCTACTGGCACAGAACATGAATGTCTAGTTCTATTCCCAGCCACATTTTTGTCTTGTTTTCCAACATGTAGCTATGAGTGTTTAGCTAGTTCAGCTACTGCAATTTCCATTTTTTGCAAAGACAGAGATGTCTTTTGGTAATGCATGCATAATTTAGAAGTAACAGCTTCTATATTAGAATAAGTGTTAGGGCTCTGTTCAGATCATGGGATTAACTTGGTTTGTTTCCTGCTCCAGCTGGGTCCCACTTCATCCAGGAAAAGGGTAGCTCAATTGTTTCTCTTGCAACACCTCAATGTAGTTTGTAACCTAGAGCCTTAAAATCACCCGGAACTGGTGCTGCTTTACTTTATTTCTGCTCTTGGAAAGTACAGTGGTGCAGCAGGTACTGCTGCCTCAGTAGTGGAGGCAGGAAACTTGGGAGAGGAACAGGGTGCACAATGGGAACAGGAACTGTTATGACCATCTCCAGTAATCTGTCCTAGGTTATCACCCAGGGTTCTCTTTCACTCTCTTTTGGGGGAGAGGGGAAAGAAAAGGTGGAAAATAGTTCTGTAACTGGTAGAAAAAGAGCAAGAAACTTTCCTTTAAAAAACAAAAAGTTTTTCTTCTGCATGATAGTGTTTCAAAGAGAAAACATTAATGCTTGGGGGATTTTTTTTTTACCCATTTTCAACTATAGACTTCCTTCTTCAAAAACAGAAAGATACTGTAAAAGATCAGATCAAGAATAAAAAATGGAGAGTATTTTAAGCAAGAAGATAACAACAAATCAAAGAAATACATGTATTACCTTTTTAAAATATTTAACTTCAATGAACCATTAACATCAATGAGATATTTAGGGTCTTCTATGTTGTTCTATAGGCAATATAGACTGTGAGAGAAAAAGGTGCATCTGAAGTAGATCATCTGGTTTAAGAAAGTAAGCAACTATTCCTGCCAAGCAATTGGTTAAACAAAACGATTAAACCACAAGTGTTTTCATAGTAGCTCTCTAATTAATTTAAGTAAGTGGAAGAAATCTCACATGCTTGTAGTAAGTTTCCTGTTTCTTCAGGGGTGATGAAAAATACAGATTTGGGGTTTTTTCCCCTAGACAATTCAGTAATCCCTGTAATTCTTGTCATGGGTATACTAAACAACTGTGGGCCAACTTCTGCACCTCTTGAATTTGTAAAGTTATGTAAAATTGGAACAATTACTAAGAGTTCTTGATAATTTAAAAAAAAAAAAATCCCATAGCAGGCAGCACATTCAATCATTAGAGAAGTGATATATTTTAAGAGACAGCCCATATCACTGTAGGTAAGTATGTGCCTTTAGCACTATAAATTAGAAGCATGGTATCTGAGCAATATATAAACTGTTCACATACCTCTTTTTGTGCCTAGCACATTGATGTATTAGTAGTATGGAATATGTTTGTTCCATTCCTCTTTGGAACACAGCTTCCTCTCCACTGTCTCAGACATATCTTACCTTGTTCTTGGGGCTTCTGATTCAAGAATACCCAAGAGTGGGCCTGTTGACTGTGAGAGCTGATGTATAGCTTACCTTAGGGCTTAACAACAATAGCAAGGCTGGATACTACCCAACACACTATGCCAGTTTTGGTTCCCAGCATTCTGACATTTTCTCAAGAGTAGGCCCAGAAATTTGTTGTCCTGATCATCAACATCCAGCTTAAATACTTTCCTCTTGGATCCCATCATTTTAACATTGTCATACCAAGATGGTTGATTACATTTTTGAAGGAGGAGACTCTTCTGCCTTGACTGCAATATGGCTAAGTGAGTCTCAGGGTCTTCCAGGAGAGGACATCTCATTCCTGACATGCCCACCAAGAAGAGGTGCTGAAGCCTGTGTAGTTCCTTGAAGATGAACTTCATTATCCTACTGAGGAATGAGTAATTGTATATGTTATGGAATACCATCTTACAGTATACAAATACTGTACTTAGTATCAAATGAGGACTTCAATCAGTACATCAGAGAGGAATAGTCAGTGACTTCCATTTCATTTTATGCAGCACTGTGAATACAGCAATCGTTTAGAGACCTGGCTTAGGGGCTCCAGATGCTTCAATAGGACAGTGGTTCAGCTGAAGACACCCTTAAATTAAGGGGCAAAATATTTTAATTTGTAGACGGATGAAGTATCCTCTGCTTTGCTTTAGTTAAAGACTGTGGTTGGAAACTTACCTTTTTGCTAAGTTCTACCAGTTGTTTTCATGACTGCTTCCAGAATTGATTTACTCTCTAGCTCATTGATAAAGATGAAGAATCATCTAGGTTGGAAAAGACCTTGAAGATGATCCAGTCCAACCATTAACCTAACACTGACAAACACCTCCAGGGATGGGAACTCCACCACCTCCCTGGGCAGCCCATTCCAACACCTAACAACCCCTTCTGGAAAGAAATGCTTCCTGACATCCAGTCTAAACCTTCCCTGGTACAACTTGAAGCTGTTACCTCTTGTCCTATCACTTACTGCTTGGTTAAAGAGACTCATCCCCAGCTCTCTGCAACCTCCTTTCAGGGAGCTGTAGAGGGCGATGAGGTCTCCCCTCAGCCTCCTCTTCTCCAGACTAAACCCCGCCAGTTCCCTCAGCCGCTCCTCATATGACCTGTGCTCCAGACCCTGCACCAGCTCCGTTGCCCTTCTCTGGACACGCTCGAGTCATTCAATGTCCTTTTTGGAGTGAGGGGCCCAAAACTGAACACAGGAATCGAGGGGCGGCCTCACCAGTGTCGAGTACAGGGGTCAGATCCCTTCCCTGTCCCTGCTGGCCACGCTGTTGCTGACACAAGCCAGGATGCCATTGGCCTTCTTGGCCCCCTGGGCACACTGCTGGCTCCTGTTCAGCCGGCTGTCAGTCAACACCCCCAGGTCCCCCTCTGACTGGCAGCTCTCCAGCCACTCCTCCCCAAGCCTGTAGCGCTGCTGGGGGTTGTTGTGGCCCAAGGGCAGCCCCCGGCATTTGGCCTTATTGAAACTCCTCCAGTTGGCCTCAGCCCATGGCTCCAGCCTGTCCAGGTCTCTCTGCAGAGCCTCCCTACCCTCAAGCACATCAACACTCCCCCCAACTGGGTGTCATCTGCAAACTGACTGAGGGTGCACTCGATCCCCTTGTCTAGATCATCAGTAAAAATGTTAAAGAGGAGTGGCCCCAACATCGAGCCCTGGGGGACACCACTTGTGACCGGCCGCCAACTGGATTTAACTCCGGTCACCACAACTCTTTGGGCCCGGCCATCCAGACAGTTTTTTACCCAGCAGTGCGTGCGATCATCCAAGCCTCAAGCAGCCAGTTTTGCCAGGAGAGTGCTGTGGGAAACAGTGTCAAAGGCCTTGCTAAAGTCAAGGTAAATTACATCCATATCCACAGATCATAATTCTTTAAGCAGTGTCAGTTTTGGCACAGCCTTCTGCTTCTAAACACCAAGTGAGGGTGTTTACTTTAGAGTCTGACCTGGTTCTGCTACTGCTTTTTCTCTTCTCCCTTTTTTGAGACAGTGGCTTTCATTGCAACTTGATGTGGACTAACTTCCTAATGGATCATTTAATCCTGAAGGTATCAGTCATATATGTTTTCACCCTCCAACCTTGCTTATCGGACTATCCTTCACACAACAAATGGTAATGAATAGAATCTAGGGGCACAACATGGGCAGAGGCAAGTGCTATGTGCAATAGATTTCCTAGTCATGTTTTATTTAGCAGAATATATATATCCAAGATTAATTTCATCTTAGTAACAAAGAAAGGAGGACCTCTGAGGATTGGAAAGAGAATCTTGGCCAAGTGATTTGGGGGAAAAAGCTTTGGAATCTCCAGGAAAAAGAACTATTTTCCTCAGTTTTCCCTCCAAGTCTATTGGAAAAAATAGCCCATTGTTAAAGAATTCTCTGTGTGTCAAAATGAGCATGAAGTTTATTTTAAAAGTAATAACTTACAGTATTGCATCCTTTAAGATGTTTTCTGTAAGTAATGTTTTAGATTAAGTTACTTTGTTACAGAATTTCATAGCATTAAGAAATTACAATTCCTATATACAGTAGACTACATTTACTGACAGGTCCTTGAAGTGCTCTGTTAACTATTTGTAATGAGATAATCTTTCTATATAGAGGTGTCATGTTTGTTTGACAAGATTTTCTGTACCCATTTATTTATGACAGGATGATACTACTACAGGGATGGTATTCTTGATTTTTATTTTCAATTTTTTTGTTCTGAGGCTGACCAACTAGCAAACAAAAAACCCCAACTTTTAAATACCTCCATTTGGAACACAGATCCATCCCCAAGATTAGAACAAGTTGAAGTTATAAAAAAATTAATTTACTTTTTTTTTTTAATAACTGATATCAGTACTGTCTATGTGCTAGCTAGGTTATGGTTGATACAGTTCTTAATGAAGCATATACAGTTCACATTTGATAAGCAAGTTACTACTGTATATATTTCACTTTATCCAAAGATTTCTGGGGGTCAGGGGTCTTATTTTGAGGGAAGAGGGAGAGAGAGAGACAAAAACACGTGTATGTGCATTTATATTGATTGTGTTTTGGAAGCTATTGTAAAACAAGTCCTAAGTAAGGAGGAAAATACATTCTTGTTTTATCAGGTGATTCTGGTGTGTCAATTCAGTTGTCTGGGAGATACCATTCATAGTGTCCTAAGGGGAACACACTGGTTAAAACATTTTATTATTTTTTAGCTCTTCTCTCCTTTAAGAAATACTTGGGGTAGTAACTAAAGTTTGTTCCTTTAGAAGCAAAAAGGTTGGTTTTTTCAACAGCACAGCCTGAATTTGCAGATGCTGTTTCAAACAACCAAATAAAGTATATATAGTGGTGGAAGTACTATTGTGCAGCCTAACTAGAGGGATTTTTCTGCATAACTACTTGCCTGTTATTGTCATTGTCAAGTCAAGAGATAATTTCCAAAGATGTAGTCTGGCTGAGGAGGAGTAATTGCTTTTATGTATATTATTCAAGCCAAAACACACACTTTGTTTTTACCAGTGTTTTTACTAAAATTCAGAATTAACCCAGCATTGTTGCTGATAAAAAGTTATTTTTAAAAGTATTATGAAAAGAATAGTGACACCTGAGTGGCACGCAGTAAACTCTTGTTAGCTGAACTCCTGACAGAATCTGGCAGGATTTCAAAGTCTGGTTTGTCTCTAGTAATGCCATTAACATTTCAAAGGTTGATGATGTTCTGGGAATTACACAGGAGGGATTATTTTTTAAATTAAGAATTAGTACTCTAAAGCCTTGCCTGTGCTAGGAATATTGCAGCTATCTTGCAGTAGGTAAATGAAGTATATATGAGACACTAAGTCCTCTATCAGACGTTTTGCTACTTTATCTGTACTGGCATAATTAAAGTATCAGCCATCTTTCCCCATAGTGTGAATAGGGCTGTATCAGTATAAAACTGTATTTATTGGTAGTTTATTTCAGCATAGAAGGAAACAACCTAGGAGGGCTGTCCCAATTCCAGAAATTGTTTTTAATTATACTTCAGTTGCTACACCTGTACATATTATTTGTATTGGAAACCTTATACCAGAAGAAAGCAACTCCACTCTAGTTTATTTGCCCGTATCCGTAGAACCCCATAAAAATTCAGTTTCATAGGTTCAATTTGCCTTTGTGGGCAAACTTGCCCTTTACACAGACTATTCTCCATCTATGCTAGAGGATATAAATGATGAGTGTTTTAACAATAAAAATGCATCGTCCTTTCTAATATAAGCCTAATCTATTCAGTTAATACTAGAACAAGTACAGTTTACTGCAAATGGTTAGAATATTTCCATCTGGCTGCATGCACCAGAGCCCGTAGAGCAACTGTCCCTACCCCAAATTCTAGTTTAACTCTCTGCTGTTCAGTATGGAACATAAGGTTTTATGTACTCTGATCAAACTTTCAACTGCTGTTTTATAGATCAGTGTCTTGCCTTGCTTTTCTGCTGTGTAAATGAATCTTGTCCAGTATGTGTTACCTAAGAAAGAATTACAAAAGTTGAAGTCTTGCAAATAAGAATGATCTGCATGCACTCCTTCTATAATGTTGAGCAGATTCAGATTATTCCTGTTTTAAAGCTACAAGTGAGGGAGAGATCTTGATTCCATATTAAAAGGTGGGGAGGGGATCGTGATGGGGACAAGACTGAAAATCAGTATAAAGTATAACCTTTCTGCTCTAAGCCTGAGAGCAGTAAAGAAAGGACCTAGTCAGAGACTAACTAGCAGCAACAGAAAGAGCCAAAAGCCCCAGGACCTTTGACCATTCAGAGAACATTCAACTAGCTTTAATAAGCTGTTCTCTGTCCTATGCTCACTGACTGTTTGTTCCACCCTCTTTCCATCCATTTTACCTTTTTACATCTGCTTCAATCCTGCTTAACTTCATGCTTCCCCCCCACCCCATCTGCCCTCCTTATTCTGTATCTCCTTCCATTTTCTTTGCAAGCAAAAGCCACCCCCAAACTAGATCTACTGTTACATTTACTACAATCATGCTGTTTGTGCTGTGTGTGAACTTTTCCCCCATGCTGTCTTATCTGTTTAGACTGTTGGTTTTTATATGATCAGGGGACCTTTTACTGTTCTGTTTATGCGCTGTCCAGCATAATGGAACTTCAATTTTCATTAGTCCTTAGAAGGCCTTAAATATGATTAAGAATAATATTACTTTATCCTGCTTTTTTAAAAAAGAAATCACTTCTAGGCAAATGACTACCCTTAATGAGATAAGGTATATGAGATTTAACAGGATAAGATGAACTTTGTTCTTGCAGTTTTTCTACAGGTGAACCAGTGATTTAAAAGTATAATGTTATAACTGTGGTTATATTACAGCCCAGCATAATACAATGAACACTGCAGAATGAATTTTATATTGACTATGTTTGCATTGCACTTGCAGTGGTTTGCAAATTGTTCGTTTGTTTTCCATGTTTTACAGCTTTTAATTTGCTTTCTAGAAACCATTTTGGTAGGTGTGGAATGCTTGTCAGAAATCTGGTCCGAAGTTTGACTGTAAAGCAAGCAGGGGTACTAATGATGGATATGAACGGATAGCTTAAGGATAGCAATGGATATGGCATCTTCAAAAGCAGTGGCATTCTGGTAAGAATTTGCATGTAATTTATTAAGCAGTACGTGATAGTTCTCTGTAAAATGTGTTCTTATATCTCTCTGAAGATTTGTCGGATTGTTTAATGAAAATTTCTTTTGAAATGTGAAAAGTAGGAAGACTGCTTTATATAGTGCAGCATTTTAAATTCTGAAACATTGTACAACTTTAGCTTACTTAGCAGTGACTTCCTGCATATTAAAAACAGTTAAAGTATCTTTTCATTTTAAAGAAGCAGTTAGCGGCCTTTTATGGCTCACTATGAGCCTGCTTCTCTGACTATTTAGAACTGAGTATTTTTGAACTGTCATTTAAAAAACCCCAGCTTTTTCTGCATTCAGAGTGTACTTGGAGTATGTTATAACTAACCTCTGGTGGCATATTTCACCACTACACATGTAACTGTTCTAACAGGCATTGCATCCGACTTTGCAGGAGATATGAAACACTTATTTAGTTATTGACAAATTAAACATAACTGGAAACTTTTAATCCTTGTACAGGTTAAAAATAAAAGAGCATATGCTAGGTTACTACACTGGTACTGCTTTGTTGGAAGTTTCATACTATTTAAGTAATGTACACAATTATAAAATGCAAGCAGAAACACCAGTGGAAGTTCTACTGTAACTAAAGTAGAGTAGAAGTGGTTCTGTTTAATTTATCCTTTGAAATCACTTTGGCCAACATTTCTTTAAGCTAAAATTCTTGTTTTCACCGAAAGTAATTATGTTCTTATCAGTGTATATACTGACTTCTTGAAATTCACAAAGAATTTATGCCTCTGTTTTTCTTCCTACTCTTTGAATCCCACTGGTGGTTGGTATATTGCAGTGGAACTGTTCTGTAATAGAAGGCAGTTCCTAAAGCTTCCTGTTTAAGGGTATTTTGAGGTCCTGGGTATGTATACACTATGCAGAAAAGAGCAGCACAGAGACTGAGCATTCTTCTGATGAACTAGTTTCATAGCTGAGGTAGCTGTTCCAGCAGCATGCTACTTCCAGTGAAATTAGGGGTTTGACACCCTCAAGAACTCTTAATTTTCTCATGCCATGCTGAAAGCTGTGGTGGCTCAGGAGCTGATTCACAAGCAGATTAGGCATTAATCGGATGGACAATGTTGGTCAGAGGGGTGGTGGTTAATATCTGAGAGTAGTAACAGCATTTGGTCCACTGCGTGCCTGTCAGAGGCCTTAGCCCCTTTGAGAGGCAAAGATAAGGAGCTCATATGCACCCTTGTGCTAACACAGATACCTCCTAGGGACACCTAATGAGACCAGCAAAACTGCAGCGTATCCGGGGGGGGGGGGGTAGAGTACTACCCTAGCTGGCAGAATCCAGCTGCACTGTCCTCAGTTGCACAGTATAAACATGCACCATAACTCAACAGGTACCTAAGGAAGCATTAATTGAAACACAGTATCCTCACTAAGATATTGGGAGAGGAAGTACAGAGAGTGCCTGGTAGATGAACTCCTGAGAGGTCTGTGGCCAGACTCCAAAGGCCTGGTGTAAGTGCACAAGTTAGACCTGAAAACATTAATGTAAGCAGTCTCCTCATTTGAAATTAGATTGATATGGAAGTGACTAATAGTGACTTCTATTTAATATTCTTTTCTGCAACACTTGGCTTTTCATTTTTACTTTCTAGGTGGGTGGGAGATAAAATCTGGCCCTCAAAGCGCTATGCACTCATTCCAGTGCCAAAATGCAAAACACAGATCAGCAACTGTGATGTAAGAGATGAGGAAGCTAGGCTGCTTGCAACTTCTTTTTGCCAGGCTAATCTTTCCCTCTGATTCATTGCATGGCAAGTGCTTGGTTATTTATTTGATTTGTTTGTATTTTAAACCAATTTATGGGGAAGCAAGGGGGAAGGGGTGAGCTCTTCTTAGTTTTAAAACCCCTTCAATTCTGAAGAATGATGTATGTGAAGAAAAACCTAGTTTGCAATTTCCACATCATAAAGGAATCTTATCTGTAGTTGCAGTAGTTACAAAAATCGAGGCTGGACTGTCTTTTTCTGTTGATCTTTTCTAAGGTGACTGTAATGACTGGTATTGCTTCAAATAAAAACAGTTAAAACAAGTGATTGACTTGTGAAAGAGTTGACTGTCATTTAGTGTTTAATTCTTTTGTTAAATCATTTTTGTGATATTAACTTTATTTGTGACACTTTAGTAGGTGGAAGCCTGAGGGGGGAAATGTTATAGTTCTTTCACAATTCATTAGTTTGTGGATGTTTCTGTTATGTTGTCTCCACACTGAATGACTCATTTTAAATGAACATGCCTGCCTAAAGGCATGCCCTCAATATTGCAGCCCACAGTGAAACTTGATGCCATTACATATAAAAATGTGGAAGATGCTCATACCCATTTGAATCCTTGAGAAGCTTTGTGCATATTGGATATGTGTGCTATCAATTACTTACTCAATGTATTTTCTTTCAAAAAGCTGTGTTTTACCATGTCTGATTGCTCTTTTTCACACCGTTGATTTGCTGAGTTTGTAGGCTACATCTGTCTTGTGAGCATAAGCTGGAACTGAGAAATAGTGATTTTATTTTTTTTATAAAGTGGCACAGCTTCAGCGTACTCATTTCTGGACTATTTGATGAGAGACTATAGAAGTATCTGCATTGCCACCTGTGTGAAACCAGTTGGCCTGTGGTTATCTTAGCTCTCCTTGAATTTTGTCTCTTACTAATTTTATTTTTTATTGTTTAATAAAAATGTGAAAGTCAAAACAGATTTACCTATTGGCAACATGTCATAAATTATCACTTACATTAAAGAAGCTTCATACTGGTACACTGCAAGAAGCAGATCTAAAAACTGGCTCAGGGTTCTAGACCTACATTTCCTTAGTATCTGTAATATGGAGACAAATGTGCACTCACAGCAGCAAGGTGAGAGGGAGGGTTTTGAAAAGTATGTGAAGTAAAATTTTTCAGATATTGTTTTGAATCTTTAGGATGTTTTGGTTTTTTTTTTCATGTGCTACGTAGTAGTATTAACTCTAAGCCTGCATTGATTTGTATATTGAAAATATGTATATAGCTCCAGAATGTTTGTTCTCTGGACGACAGACCTGTGGTTTTGACAGGAGTAAGACAGATTGCTTTGATAGAATAGATACAACATATCATGAGTCAGGTACTTTGGCTTTTAAGTAACAGTCCTGTTTTACCATGCATAATATGTAGTGGAGGAGCTTATGCCAAAGGGAACAGATAAATTTAAAGACTGAACTTCCCATAGATTTTTCACTTAACGCTACTCACGGCTGTACATTGTCTGTGTCCGTGTTCATTTTCAGGAGGAGGTTGTCAATGGTAACCTAACTCTACCTCCGCTGATGTGGATGGAGCTTGTCTGGCCATCCCTTGCCTGGTTTGGGCTGCAAGACTGTAGACACACTAATGAAAACTGTGTCCAACTATTAAATTGATCACCATTTCCATAGGAAACACTGGAAGGCAATAAAAGTAGAGATTTCAATCCTGTTTCTAACTCTAGCAGCCCATACCAAGTCATCTCGGGTCACTTAAGGATGTCTCACTGAAAGAGTATAAAAGGTATGAAGATATGACAATACTACTGTTTTATCTTCAAGTGGTGTTGAAGTATAGGCAAGGAGAGGAAGGAGGTAGCAAAGTGAAAATACACCAGAAATGGCTGCTCTGGCCAGGCTGATGTGTGTGAGAATGGGGTGTAGGTGCAGGGAGCAGTATCTCTGCCTTCCTGTACAGCTGCATTCGCTTTTAATAAACCTAAGTGGCAACAGCAAGCCAGAGACTGGGCGTGCTGGTCTATTCCACATCTACAGGTGTAAAAGCTGCCTCGCCAGTCTGTTCTTCCTGCAGTTTTCTCTGTTCTGAGTCTGGCTTCTCAAGATCCTTCCTTCACTTACTAGGAGAGATGCTGGAATCTTACTAGTGTATACCAGAGCACGTACAGTTTTAGTCCTGCTCTCCCTTTCCCGTTTCAGAGCGTCAGAGCGGTTTTTCTTTCCAGTACCGCGTGATGAAGGTGCGCAGCTCTAGGGTTAAGTTTAGGGGCTGAGTTTTGAGGCTCTAATCGGGGTTTCTTGTAAGCACAGGCAGGTTTGATGTCAGGTGCTGGAGGTACTGACCTTTTCCTTTTCCCGTTGAATCCTTTAGTCCTTTTCTCCTGGGGCGCTGGGAGCAGCACACGGGGGTGTCGCACACGAGCACGTTCAAGCGGCCTTAGGTTCCTCTCCGTGAGGTCCACACTCGAGTCAAACGTCGCCGGGGGCCAGCTGGCAGCTCCGTCAGGAAACTGTCTCCGTTAGGATGACCGGGGCATCGCCTCGGCAACGCCGGCCAGCGGAGGCAGCAGAGGCGAGAGGCCTCTGCCCGGCGCCGGAGGCACTAGGACCCGGGCGGCTCCTCCCGGCCCGGCCCTGGGGCGCCGGCGGCGCGCGGACCTTTGCCCGCCGCCCCAGCTGCCGCCGGCGGGGGGGCCGCGCGCCCGCTCCCCATTGGCTGCCCGACGCGACGCGCGTTGCCCGCGCGGGGCCGCCGCCGCGGGGCCGGGGCGCGCGCGGGCCCGGCGGTGGCTGCGCGCGCCCCGCCACGGCCCCGCCACGGCCCCGCCACGGCCCCGCCACGGCCCCGCCACGGCCCCGCCACGGCCCCGCCGCCTCCGGCCCGCGCCTCTTGCGTCCGCGCAGGCGGCGGCAGGCGGGGTGCTGGGCTGTGGCTCGTCGCGCTGCCGGGGGCAGCGTTAGCCTGCCTCTGTAGTGCAGCCTGGGGTAGCCCACAGCTCTGGGAGCAGAGCTGGCTCTGGCTCTGTAGCTGAGTGGTGCTTTCGACGAGTAGGCGGTGTTTGGGGTGCCCGCGTATTACTGTGACATTTCTACTGACAGAGCAAAGCCGTGCGGTTTTCAGTGGCAGGTGGGAGCGCGCTGTGCGTTGTTTGGTGCTGGGAACGCGCCTTTGTGTGCAGTGAGAACAGAGACAGGCTCCTGGCTAGAGCTGTTGGAAAAAGATGTGAAATAATTACAGGGGAAAACGTTTAAAATGACAAGAGGTATTTTGTTCATTTCAGGAAAATAATTCGCACAACATACAGACCAAATGATAAGTACAATCTGAAAGTTTACCATGTGAGTTTATGTAATTTTATTGCTTTGTTAATGTCGCTTTTCTTTTGTGCATATATAGCATAAGCTTAGATCTTCCTTTAATGTATATTTAGCTGATTGTGGCAAGTGTTTACGTTCAAAAATGTGCTTTGTCTAATACTAAAATACCTTCCGTTTAATGCCTACACGATACACTGCAAGACAGGTGTTCTGCTCTTACGGTAACTGCTGTGTATCCTGCTGAACTCTTTGCACTTTTATTCTTAACGTCTTGTTTAAATATTAGAGAGTTCTGATCATTAAATTAGAATTAAAGTGGAGCAGAAGCTGATATATTATCTGACACTTGCCTTCTGTAGTATCTGTCACAAACTAATGGCTCTCTTAAACTGCACATTAATCATCAGCAAGAAGTTCTGTTTCAGTCTAAAACCTTTTATTACCAAATAAACAGCTTTCATACAATTGGAATGAGCAAAGAAATGTCTTTAACAAGAAATTTATTCATATCTAAATGAAGTTAATTTACACCTTGTCCCCAATGAGTTTAGTTAATCACAATTGCCCACCCTCTACTTAAAAAAGTGTGTGGGAAAGCTTTGCAGGGAAACCTACAGTGAAGTATATTTCAAGTTATGTATATTCAGTACATAATTTCAAGCATATAGTAAAATAGTTGTAGAAAAGCAAAATGTCCCTTTTATTTTAGAAAGTGATCTATTTGACAATGGGGTGTTTTATTAAGATGATCACAGGCAAAAGCTATACAACTCAAAGGTAGATCTGGCAAGTGACAATTCTTTTACTCAGATTCACAGCATGTGTCATCTCCAAAGCAGCATAAGTTAAATAAGGGGAATAAATTTTATGTTACGATTTCCTGGTGGTAAATGGTCTGCTGCTTTCAGAACACAGATGGCAGGTATGTTACCTTTTGGGTTCAGAAGTTGTGTATTGCCTTTCTGCAACGTGTTGGCTTGCTTTTCTGTCTTTGCAGACAGTAAAATCTTCTTAGACCCACAGCTGGACATCGACTGAAATTCCCTTCTCTAACAGAACCAGTGCCCATGCCTACATTCAGGTGTTACTGCACAAAGGTTCTGTAGCTCTTTAAATTTCTCAAGTTTCTCTTGTCCTGGTACCAGCTGCATTCTCACTATGCAAGAAAGAGTTCTCAGGCAATCTTTCTGGTTCTTTGTGCCATCTGTATTATTGACCTTTTGAGTCTTCATTTGTACCCTCTGTTGTACTGTGTGATGCTTCAGCCATTTATTTTTGCCCTGTTTACTTGACCCAGCCACTGACTAAACTGTGAAGTCCCATCCTTGCTCTGGCAGTGCTAGCAGCTTCTCCTTCCTGTTCCTCCACTATACCCCACCCCCAGACATTATTATATTCTCTTTACCTTCCCAAACACAGTGGAAAAAAGGCAAACAAAATAGATGAAGCCCCATCCTTATGTTCTCTTTCATTTTTTTTTTCCTTGCCTATCTTATTAAAATTGAGACTCTTTGGTCTTTGAGAAAGAATTATATATTTCTCTTTGTAATGACTAATACAATGGGGTAATGTGTTTTCTAGTATATGCTGTGACATCATGCATTTAAAACTAAAACAGGATAGTCTAATCAAGACAACCCAGCAGTATAGTGGTGGCATACTAAGGAATTAACCCTTAAGCTATTTCTAGCTCCCTTGTTTGTGGGTGATCAGTAAGTAGTCATTTTTTGGGTGCTTTTTAGCAAGATCTGTGATGAGAACCCTTGTTAAAACAATCCTTTTAAAAAATGTTAAGGGGAAAAATGTTAAATTTCAGGTCTTTGAAAAATAGAGTTCTAAGAAACTGGAACTGGAAATCAGGAAAACCACATTTTAGATAGAACATACAGTGATGGACAAAATGAGTTTATATCCATGCTAATTTTAATTTTTCATGTATTTACGTTTATTGCTTACATAAGAGTTTAATGTGTCCAGACTTTAGTGGTTTTAAAATCTCCTGACTATGACTATACTGTTGTTAATGAGCTATTAATAGTATTTAATGAAAACTGTAGGAAAAGTTACTCTAACATTGTGAATAAAAGTTAAATAAGGAAATCAAGTTGCTATTTCTTTTTTTTTTAATTGTTATTTTTACATAGGAGTTACCATACTGACTTAAACCATAATACAGTTTTCTGTTTCACTAGTAAATACATCCCAGTCCTTCAGTTGATGTTAACTCCAAGTAAGTTCCTTACTGATTTCATTATGTAGTAACTGGTTTGATCTATACTATCGTTGATTAGGGACATTGTATTTACATCAATAACTGAATTTCCTTGATAATCAATATGAATAAATTACATATGATGTGAAAAATGTTTCTTCTGATCAGTTTTGAATTTTCCACTCTTTAAATGTTTCTCTGTATTTTTTCTTGTGTTATAAGTTAGGAAGCATGAAATTGTCTGATCTGACCTTTGTAGAGCAGTTACTATTTTATATGTACATGTGTAATAGTCTTGATTTTAAACTTCCTAGTTTCGCTTCATAGAATATTTTCAATGTTTATCGTTGTTCACATTTGAACCCTTTCCAGTTCTTCAGTATCCTTTTGGAGAAGGGGTGACCTGTACCTTGTGGTTTTTTTCTGGTAAGGTCACAGCATTGATTTTTGTAATCCTATTACACTGGCTTTCTTCTAAGAAAGCAGCCAGTTTAAGCAGACAGTTTTATTATTTTTATTTTGACTGTAGTGGTGTATTGAGCAGAGGTTTTCACTAAACTGTTGAAGTGTTCCCTTGGTTCCTTCCTGAGGCCAAAGCATCTGGTGTTCTTTCCCATTATGGCACAACTGATCTGATGAACAACTTCCATTAAGCAGAGGCAGTCCTACCACCTCCCTTGCCCTGACACTGTCATTCATCTGGTCCAGTGATCCAGTACATGGAACTACATCGTTAAAAAAAGCAATCCCAGTCTTACCACTAAAGGGTTGATTTTTCTCTTAGTTTACTCTCTGAGCAGGCTTACCAGTGATGGCTGCTGCTCTTGTTGCAAGGAGAATAGAGGAGCACATGGCAAAGGAAGGAGAAGGTAGAAGTATGAACGTGTCCTTTCTGCAGTGATCTTCATCAGATCAGCTTAACTAGCATAAAACTATGCAGCATTGTAGCAAAAGTATTAAGATTGGTATAAATGCAGGATGGATGGAAATATATACGTTAAGCACAAGATGAAGGAGTGAAACAAAGGGTTAAAGAAATGGCCTGTACTGATAAGAAGGACCCTGTTTCCAGGACACCATTCCCAGCAGTATCTGTGTGTAACAGCACAGATGACTTGCCAGCGGAGGACCTTGCATCCTAACAGCAGGAAAGTGGCAGGCAGCAAGGTTGTAGTATACCACACACACTGTTCTTTTTCCTGTTAGCCAAACAGGAGATGAGATTGCAGGCATACATTTCAGACTTCTAGTCCAAACAAGGAAAACCAGACAATGGGCAGCAATATGGCCTAAAATTTATGGAAGGCTAGGTAGGCAAGAGAACTGTCTGGTCACAGCTGATGATTCTGAAGGATATCCAAAAGGATCTTCTCAAAAAACTAGTTTTTGATTGCCGATTAAGAACAACCCATGAAATGGGGTGAGGACTTAGTAGCTGATGGCGCTTGTCCTCTGTTTTGCACGTAAGTTATCCTGGCCAGACCATTTGGACAGATAAGTCTGGGTGCTTGTGAGTAAGTGAGCATAAGAGTGTGAGTGAATTAAATCTATGGGAGAATAAATTTCAGTGAGTAACGTGAACTTATCTGGAGATTTTGTAGGTAACTGTTACTGTCACCCTGCCTAAAACACTGACTTTTATTGCACTGAGTTCCTTACTGTTGTGCCTTTAATTTGAAACCTCATAAAACACAGGATGTTTTCTCTTGGATTTATTTCATTATATGTTATCTATCATCATTTAAACTTGATTTGGCATTTTTGGGGTCCACTTACTCATTAGATGAACAGTTTTCCATGATTCCAAATAACCTAAATAACTGCCACGATTTTATGCCATGGTACTCACCCCAGTTTCTGGATGATTAACAACTATACCATAACATAGGACCAAACACATTCTTTTGAGACACTTTACAATTAACTCTTTGCCATTAATGAAATCTATTTTAATGAAATATATCATTTAATCCAATATTTTGCCTTGTTTACTCTCATCAGGTTTTGATTTATGACTGTCTGTGTCTTAGTTTTTTTTGTTTGATTGCTTCAAGAGGAATTCTTCTCTTCGTGCTTTGAAAGAACTTCTGTTACCTGGATGAATAGATCCGAAGCAAGAACATCAGCAGTAGCAGTTGTTCTGTTTCCTTTGTGCTTGCTGATTGGTATGACTTTTGCTTTTTGTTTGTACTAGGATTAGATTTCCAAATTTGTGTGAGACTCCTTTTTGATTCAAGTAACTTCTTGAAGCTTATTGTTTCTTCATAATGTTTAATATTTTTTCCCAGCAATAAGCATGTTTTTGGAGACTCAGAGATTTTCTTAGCTTGTAAGATATATCTAGGGGGTTTGCTTCCCTACTTTGGGCTCAAGGGACCTTCTTCATGTTACTGAAATCTCCTTTTTAATAGGGTATATTTAAAGTCCAGTAAGTTTAACAGGGAGAAGTGTCCACTGTGGGGCATGAACTCTTTTCATATATGAAGGGGCTCCTTGTATTTCTTACTTTTACCTTACCAGTCCTACATTTTACCATTTTCTCATCAGCTGTTACAGAAAATAGCTTATGACATATCACACACATGACAAGGGTTTCCATGGTTTGTTTCCCCCACCCTGCTTCCTCTGCCAAAAATTCTGTACGCATCCTGGATCCACATGTACCATCCCATCACTCTTATTCTCCCTTCTATTTCACTGTGTTGAATTGCTTTGAGGATTTGCCTGTCATTCAGACTGGGGAGAAAAGCCCATGTGCCATGAACACATTCCACATGTGCCCATGTGCCATGAACATGGCCACGTGCCATGAACACATTCATTACAGGATTAAGGAATTTAGAAAATAATAAAGTTGATGCATAGCTGTGCATCTTCTACCTGATATGTGTGCATAATTCTATGATAATTACATGATCAGGTGCTGTTTAATAAAATACTGTATAGCATTTTAGGACTGGTTTTGTATTGCTGTAAAATAGTGTTGGGCACTGAAGTTCCTGTGATGCTAAGGTACCACACAAACATGGGCTGAAAAGATTGTCTGCGATCCTAATGTTTGCAATGTAAATATAATACAATGGAAAAAATAAAATATACACAGATGAAAAGGGGAATACTAGGAGTTGAGGGGGAACATTTATACTTCAGGCATCCCACTCCTGTACCTAAATCAAAAGTCTGATCTCCCTAGGCCATTTCCACAGCTTATCCGAAGACTCCTTCAGAGGACAGTTTGGAATATTTTAGGAGTTCCTTCATCAAAATCACTCTCAACAGGAGCCTCTCTCCATTTACTGTATAGGAGGATCCATTTCCTACATCCCACACTTGCCTACTTCAGACACTTAAAAATACGTGGTGTGTATATACCTTCTTATTGCACGTTTTGCACATAAGGGCTGTTGGGTCATCTTAGTAAGCTGAATTTCAGAGAAAACTTGGAAGAACAGCGATGAAGTATGTTTTCAGATCTTTAAGGGAGTTTCCCCAAAGTGTAAGGTGTAAAACAGGAAAAGGTATAAGAGGATTGTTTGTAAATATAACATGGGTGAGAGAGGAGCTGGAAGCTGGACTGACACTGACTGACAGGTGGGAGATAGGAAGCAAAGAGACACAAAAAGAATCTCTGCATTTTTTTTTTTTTCAGTAAAAGGTGGAGGTTTTTGAAAGTGTTTTAGTCAAACACAAAATAATAAACAAATTGGACAGTATGATCTAACGGTCTTTTCAGCTTTATGTTTCATGAAAATTGGCCTGGCTTCAAACTTGAACAAACCAGAGCTGGCTTTCTGAAGGTGATTAAGGAACAACAATAGGTGTGGTGGTGATAAGTGAGGGAGGGCCTTGAAAGTGCAGACAAGTAACAGATATTACAGGAGAAGTCAGGGAGAGCTTTGGAGACAGTGATATGTTCTCCAAGTGATCGACTAGGAAAAGGGTCTTTGCAGCCGTTTTCTGAATGAATGCGGGTGAGATTAGGCTGCATTTCTCAAAAGCAGAGAAAAATGTTGCTGAATCAAAACGTGATGATGATTATGATTGATAACCTGATTGAATGCTTCAGCTGATTGGAAGAATTAAGAAAAATACTATCTTGGAAATGATGCACTGAAAGTTTCTGCAAATTATTAATATGACTCTTAGGATGTGGAGTAAATTTGGTATCTAAGGTGTCTGAGCAGTAGACAGATGATGGTGTAGCTGGGCAGCTTTGCGTGTGTCTCCAGCAGTTAAGTTATTAATATGAAAACCCTAGAGATCTGTCCTCAAATATAATTGTATTGTTTATTTGATGGTTTTTTGCCCCTATGATGGCTTCCTATGTAATATTGTTTAGAATATTTCCCCACCTGCCACCAAGGACTGGACGTTAATTGTTCAGTTTGATTTGTTATGTCGCAGGGGAATAGTTAGCTCGAAAAGGTGTGGTTTGCGTTTCTGGGAAGGCACCAATCTTTTAATTGGTTTATAGTAACAATGAACACCAGGTACAGTAATTTCTTTACAATTAAGTTATTAAGTCAAGTCTTCTAATAACTATGGTCCATAGTACTTCAGTAATGTAATTAATTGATTCAGTTCCTTATTATGATCCTGCCTGATGATGTAAGAATTCTCCCTAGCAGGAGGAAGCTTTCAGTTTGCTCAAGGCTTTCATAGCCAGGTCCTGTACCAGCCACAGTCATCCTTTCCTTTCCCCTTCAGCATGTCCCAGAACTCACAGATTGAGAAGGGGGACTGGAGAAAGGGCAGAGGAAATAACATCTGTTCTTGGCTAATTTTCCACTAGCATATTGTATGGGCATGGTAGCAAACAGGTGTGAATTAGAATTGTTTCTAGGCTTTTCTCACTTAAACTGGTGAGGCAACTTTAGTACTGGGGAGGCATAACCCAAAGAAAAAAAAACAAACAGCTTTATATTTTTTCCTTGTTATTTTTACAGTAGATACATTTCTACCAAGCGTGGAAATAAAAACTGTTAATGCATTTTTACAAGAGCAGAAGAAATATTGTCTTAAGTGTCTAGCAGTTAGGTGTCCAGATTAAAATATTAAAGTATGTAGTATCCTTGGGGGAGAGAAATTTAAAAATTGCCTTTCCTCAAAAATTTAACTCTTTGGAAAGGAATTTGCTATTAATAGACCTTCAGTAGTTTCAGATTACTCAGAGAAAGACCAGTGATGGCCAGGTAAGGCAGTAAATGACCTTTTGATTGCTAAAAATTTGTAAATTCATGAGCAAACGCACTTCATGGCATGCCAGACATTTGTGGGCAAAAAGTGTGGTGTGTCTGTGGGGTGCCGGCGGCTGGATGCTCACAGGTCTGGTGACCTCTGCTCGCCGCTGGCACGCTCAGCCCTGCGGCCGGGACCTCCGCCTGCAGGCAGCGAGGCAGAGCCCTGCTGGGGTGTGCTTTCTGCCCCCTCCCCGGTGCGCTTACTGAGCGGCAGCCAGGTTTTAGTCTGTAACTCTCTTGAGATAAAATAACCAAAATATGACTCTATATTCGAAGTATGGTGGTACTAGTTTCTGACATGCGTGTGGTATACAAGTGGGAATTCAACATTACAATAGAAATAAAGATTTCGATACCTATCCTGCGCTAAGAACAGTAAGACAACGAAATCATTACCTTCTCCCATAGATTTTGGAAATCACATCTGTCTTGCATGTCTATGAGTTTCCTCATATGCAAGTAGTCCAAGTAAACTCAGTGTCATATCTCAGCAAAAAGGGCATCTTAATGTCCATGTGCATAGTGAATAGAAAACTTCATATGTAGTACTTTTTTTCCACCTGGAAAAAATAACAGTTTGAGCCCTTACTTCTCCATCAGTGCTATAGACAAATCAACATCTCTTTCAGTGAATTTCAGCTGTTCATGTCCTCATCTACCTTGGAATAATTTTTAAACTTGCTAATTTATGTCATATAAAGGATCTTGCTGCATCTTAAGCCATCAAGTAGTAGAAGTAAAAGGGATCAGAGATAGCTGATTCTCCTGGACACTTTTTTTTTTTTTTTTGACAGAAAGTGTGTTTATATTGATTTGTCTGGTTACATGCTGATCTCTGAAGGTATAACTCAACTATAGTAAAGGGAAGAACGGTATCATACTCCTGGACAACTTCATACTGTCTTTGGTCTGGCTGCCTCAGAGAGGTAGTACCAGTGAAGGTGTAAGGTGCAGTGATGGAAAAGGAAGGTGCAAGATGCAGCAGGAGGCACAGATCCCTTCCTGGGGTGGAGGATAAGTGCTGCTGCTGAAGTTCAGATGACATGATACTCCACAGTGTAGCCTGTGGCTCTGTGTGCTTGTGCTGCCATAAACCTGATGCCCCTGTAGTGTCTTCACTGCCACTGTCACACATTCCTATTGTGTTAAAGCCTGTATTTCAGTAGGCAAACCTCCTTACAAAGCAGACATTTTTTTGAGATGGTACATTTTCTCACTGGCAATTGGGTATGATACTAGGTGTGTGTGCTACTGTGAGCTTTTATTAGTATGTTAGGGAGAAACATCAGCATAAACAGTGACTTCATCTAACACACTGCCAAGCTAGAACTTCTCACAACCTTCAGATGGGCATAACAGTGAATGTTTTTACAGAAAGAATATTACTTTCTGTCAGTTTTACAATGTTTCAAAATATGGTAAGATTATGTCATTTTAGGTTTTGCCTCTATGTTACTTAGAGACTAAAAATCTACATCTCTAGAAAGTAAGAGCTGATGAAGATCAAAATATCACCTTTACTGATTTTAGACCACTCTATTTAAAATAATAAAAAAAAATATACATAAATATGTAAAAGCAGCAGCACGCAGGAGGTGAGCAAGTGCACTGCAGGTACTTGTGTTTGCCTGAAGGGGAGTATGCTTGTGATCAATTAATGCTGTATAAACCTCTAGATGTGAGATACCACTGCAGCCTTTCCTGTATCTGCAGCATTTTGTGGTAAAAATATAAATCTTGTCTTGTCTAGACACTCAGATTATTTTTCTGGGACTAGTTTGCTGTTTCTTTAATTAGAATTGGCCACTATGGAACCTGATTTCATCCTTTTTCTGCTTACATACTTAGGCTCTAATCCTGCCACGGGATTTGTTTAAATGGACCTCAGTAGCCATGGAACCTGACTGAGTTAATGGGACTCTGGATGACTGCAAGTTTCTACTCTGAAGATCTGATTGTAGGCCTGAACCTAAATTTCTGTTTTATTTCCCTGTCTATTTGCTTCTAATTCATGAAAATTATCCTACAAAACAGTATTGTCTGAGTCTCATGCACATCTACTTCAGTACCATTCAGACACTGTGTGCTTGGGATGTTGTCAGACATTGTTACAATACTTCTGTTGTGTCATGTGCCAAAAACTCATTATTGTGTTATATTTTTACATTTCAATGACTTCCTACCTAAAATGGAGGAGATCATCACCTGTGTTTTCAGTCGTGGGATTTCTCTTAACTCAGATGTTGAAGTCAAAGTGACTGTGAGAACTCTATTCAGGTCATTTTCAAAGATGTTGGTAGATTTGTTTTTTATTCATTGGACACAAAGTACACTTATTTTATTTTTCAATGTGCTATTTTCCTAGTAGCCTACTATTACTGAAAGCTTTCAGTATGATGATACACTGTGATGTAGACCAATAAAATAAGTAGGAAAAGGCAGTAACTTTTATTAGCTCTCCTGTTGCTTTTCTATTTCTGTGGCCGTGGTTACATGACACACTATACAGCTGAGAGAGAATATTTTTATTTTTGTGAACCAGAGAATATCTTTTGTTTACACTGAGTATTGTTCCCTGTCCTATTCCTTATGACTGTGTTGGAGTTTCACCTAATACTAAAGTTAAATAGCCTTTATAGTAGCTGGAAAGGACTTTGCAAAATCACATTAAAAATAGAGTTTAAGGGAAAAAATGGATATGCTCCATCTCTATGCATGTTAGTATTTATATTGTATAGACTTTTTAATACAAGTATGTCGCAATATAGGCTGATTAACAGATTAAAAGATCCAAAACTTTCTCTGTATATAGAGAAACAGAAATACCTTCATTTTTTTTCTTTGTAGGCTTATTACAGTGATATCTAAGAGCTTTACAGTATTTGATGAATTTGTGCATATTCCCAGAACAACAGAAAAGCTGAACAGCAGAAAAGTACTGCTGTCCTGTTTGACCAAGAAGAAAACCCAGCCACTCATTCAGTCAGTAGTAAAGTCGATGTTATTAATTGAATTCTCCTGCCATTTAACCTTACACCTCCAGCTCCATTTCTTCCTCAAAAGCCAAAGCTTCCATTATAATCAGCTGCTTTGCATTTCTACGTGAAAGGCCTGAGGTGTTTTGGTTTGGACTCCCAGAAAATGAGGAAGACAAGGTTGGTGGCCATCTGCCAAGGTGCTTGGTCTGACTCGCTCCTCATTCACAGAAGTCGATGGCAAAGGCAGAGGTAGAACTGAGTGTTCCTGTGTGGCGTTCAACTGCCTTAACCACATGCCCATCGCACTCTTCCTGTAGTTGTCTGTCTTGTTCTTTGCACAACTTCTAGAGCAAACACATATACCAACCTATAAATAATCTAATTCGATGCACAATCCTGATTCATTTCCTGAGCAGCGTGTGTCCTGCACACACAGGGCGGCCTCAGTCCTGTGGAAAAGTTTAGCAGAGAAGATGGGGCCTAATATTAAGGCTATTAAGTACTGAAACTTTGCAATGAAATAACATTCTTTTAATGTAGCTTGTTACAGCAATAGCTTGAAGTATTTTTGACAAGGAACAGGGAAAAATGAATGCTTTCGTATCTGGTTATAACCATTTCCCTGCATCTGAACGTGAATATTTCAGCTCAGCGAAATTCAGGACGTCAGCTGGTCAGAGAAGGCTGGCCACCTCTAGGGAGGAAGGAAAGGGAAGGAAGAAGGCTGGGTAGCAAAGACCATGGGTATGCCTGGTTTGCCTTCAGTCTCAGGGACTATTTGTGGAGAGTTTACCCTAGCTTTTGTTTTCTCTTCAGCATTCCGAGCCCAAGAAATGAGCTCCTCCAGAGTTTCTCAGTACAACAGATGCTGGGGGTGTGCAGTGTGTTGCTGTAGTCTGCTAATAGTGTAAATAAAGAAATAGAAAGCAAAAGTGGGTTGTTTTCCAATCCATGTTTTTCTGTTGGAAAAGAAGAGGAGGTACTTCTCAAGTCTCCCAGTTTTATCCCAGATTAATTTCAGGGGCAATGATTCTTGATCTCAAAAATATGTAGCAAAAACTTTTATAACAGAAAAATTATGATCTCAGCTTCCCCCTTTAATCTTCTTTCTGGTCAAACATTAGTGTAATGTTGTGTTCGTAAGCTACCAATGATGGTGTGTAGACTCCAGTGCCAGAGCAATAGTGCTGGGAATCACAAGCTCATCTCTTTTATCTTTTATGTTAGACTCCATTAGGCTGATAGGGGTTTTTTCAGAGAATTCTTGGCAGACCATGGGCTAGGTTTCAGTTTTTGTTAATGTTCTACCTTATCCATGGATGACACTTGAGATTTGGTGACTAGGCTAGTGATTTGCTATGAGGAAAATAAAACAACCTCATGCTTTGCTTTTGCATATTTTTCTCTGGTTTATGCAGTCTTCTCACAAGTAATGCAGCAAATTCAGATGTTCTGTAAACAGTGCCAAAGGTGATGCTGAGATACATAGGTAATTAGGAAAATTTTGGTGAAGCCATTCACTAAAACTCATAAAAACCAAAACGCCTGCAAAAGTACATCAGTTCCACTGGCATTTTGTTGTAAAGAAAAAATGAAAACCCTGCTTTTAACTTTTTTTAATAAGGATCAGTTTTGAAAGTTTTACAGCTGTAGAGAAGTTGTGGGAGCTGGAAGAATCAGGCTTGATAGAGCAGAATCTCTTTAAGCCAGCATTTCAACACAACACTTCATATCGTGAAACCATGGTCTGAAACTGCTGCCTGTCATATCAGATATATTATCATTGATTTATTGTGTTACTTCATCTTATGCATTGTTTGTAACCTTTTGTCTGGGATTGTTTTTCTTTTATAAGGCTTCTATTTTTGTTGGGTTTGTTTTGGGGGGGATTTTGGGGGGTTGGTTTGTTGGGGGTTTTTTCACCAGCATCTAGTGTGAAGGAGCCCTGATCCATGACTTGGCTTCCAGGTACTAGGATAATACAAGTAGTAATCATGCCTGCTGCTAAAAATTTTCAACCTTATTTCCATTTGCATTTGTTTGCCTTCAGCTTCCAGTCATTGATTCTTGTTACACCTCTCTCTGATGGATTAAAGAGCTCTTTAGTTCTCACTGTTTTCTCCCCAGGAAGGTGCTTTTACCCTGTAATCAAGTTACTCCTCAGTCTTTTTTTTTTTTTTTTTTTAAAGCTAAACAGATTGAGCTTTTTATGGTTCTCATTATTTTTTTCACATTTTCAGTTGATTTTTGTGTCTTTTTTCTATTCCTTCTCTAATTTTTCTATTAAAAAAGAGACATTAGCCTGTATTTTACTAGTCACATATACAGAAGTAAAATTACTTCACTAGTTACTCCTGTATTAGTATGGTCAGAAAATAATGATTTTGCAAGGTCAGATAAAATAAACAACTATTTAATATGACTTCAACACATCTGGGTATGTAATTATTAGAGGCCAGAAAAGGATGGATCATTTTAAAAACATTTAAATGCTTCATAAAATTCAAAAGGGCTATCAAAACAGCAAGAGTGGGTGTGCAGGAGGGGTTGCAAAATTATTTGTGTCTGTGTTGAGGTTTTTAAGGAAATAGAAGTGAAATAAAAATAATAATTGTAAAGGAAGAATAATACATCAAAACCTTAAGTGCTATGGATAACATGGTAATACGTACTTGCCAAAATTTTGTAGGATTGAATGCAAAACCTTTGTTAGTAACAAACTATCCAGGCCACTGGAAATAGAGACGGTGAATGGATGTGAATGTACATGTCCCTTACATCCATTTAATCCTGTGAGTAGCCACTTGCTTACATTTGGAAACCCTAGAACAGTTATGTGATCTGTTATGCTGTAATAAAAGAAATAACACAGTATCAAGAATTTCTTCTGTAACGCAAGCTATCTCCACTAAGTCATATAAGAGTTCAAACAATCAAAACCCACAGCTTCAAAGAAGCTCTTGAAAGTTTTACTGCTTCAGTATTTCATACCAAGGGAGTGGCTACTCATTTTGATTTTTATCCATACTTTAGGACAAGGTTAAGTTAAATTTACCTTAAGGAGACTGAGACTAATCAGATGCCTGCTTGGTCAAAGCATTTCGGCCTACCCAGCGACTTTTAGGCATATCATGTATATCAGCATCTGCATTGAATCCGCACTGCCAGACCCACGCTTATCCTTCATGGAAACCATCAGATTTCCATTTAATTGAACTACAGACTGTTTAAACTCTGAGTGCTGTAGATCAGTTTCATGCAAGTTTATCTAACATTATGTCTTATACAAATTTGAGGTCACCACATTGACTTTCTGTCCGAACTGTCTTTCTTTTTGACTTGGAAAAGAATATGCCTTTCTGTTGTGGCAGCATTCCCTCAGTGAAACTTGGGGCATATTCAAGAAGAGACTTAATTTGTTTCAGCAAAATTAAAGTTCAGGGAAACATGGTAAATGAGGGAAAAAGGAGAATTAAAATAATGTAAAAGACTTGAAATCCTCTAAAACTCCTGAAAAGGGGGTAAAGGAGAATAAGGACAGAATAGAAAGCCAAATGGCCTCTAGCTAAGAAAGTACTAATCTAAGTAGACTACAAGTGTGTGTTAAAGAAAAAGTTAATACTAACATTTTGGTAGCACTGAGTGACTTGTGGTAGAAGTTGTTCCCCTGCAAAGAGCCCTTTTCAAATCTGTTGTTGGAAAGAGCTGAGAGAAGCGGGTATTCCCTTGACAGATTTTAGTATCACAGGCTTAGTTGATACAAAGTATGTAATTTCTTACATCCTAGATTGCCTCAGTTTCTCCTCCTGAGTCTCACAAGTCCTGGAATAGAACCCTTAAATAAAGGGAAATGACTGCACTGGGAAAGAAGATGGTAGAAGAAACGGGATGATTATGATAGAAGCTGGAGACAGTCTCTGTAAGAATACTAGCATGACTTCATTTCTCTGAACGGTCATTTAAGAGGTGATCCTCCTTCATGAACCAGTAATAAATTGGGATGGCTGCATATAATGGTAGGTGTCTGACCAGTGCAGCACCCACTGGAGTATAATACATACTGGATAACAATTCTGGGGGTGGTGAGAGAGGGGTGGTGGCTGGAAAATTACTTTCCTATTAAATAGTGGTACTAATGTGTATTTGGTGAGCAAGTACAGCTGCCACAGTGCATTTTCTGTCTTTGTGCAGGAGTATAGGGAGAAGAAGAGGAGACAAAGGGGACAGAAAGGAGAGAGATGGAGAAAGGATAGCAGTTTTTTGAGGCTTCTGCTCTTGCAGGATATGTTCTTTGCCCACCTTAAGTGATTCACTCTAATAACTTGTAGTACTTGTGATCTTCCTTGAGCATCATATCTCACTGGGAAGTTAGCAAGTTAACAAAGTTGAACATGTGGACAATTCCTCGAAGGAATGAGAAACACTGCATTGTCTACCATCAGGTTGTCAGGGATGAGATGGACACTACTCGGTGACAACCATATATGCTTGGATGTATTCAGCGAAAGGGCAAGACTGTCCTGTCAAACTATGCAAGTTCCTTTTTGAAGCTGTAAGCTAATGGTTATTTCCTCCAGCAGTTCCTGTAACTGCTTGTATGCAGTGTAGACATCATGGCAGATCCTGTGTAGTTACCAGATAGTGATGTGTGCTGCATCCCCTATTTCTTTGGATATCAGCATCCCATAAACTCACATTATTTTCCTGTTTTGTGGAGCTAATACTGTGCTAGGATTTCTAATATTGGGGACTGTGTAGGTGTTAAGGTGTGTTCTGCATATTCAGAAGCAGATGGTTTAGCCTGTGTTGCAGATACAGATAGAGTCCTGTATAAAGGATCAGAGTACAGGTCAGAGTGATGTTTGTATATTGTGTATTTTCAGAAAGCATATAGATAAGGAAATAGTAGCTCTGTTCCAGCACTACACCTGGCTCAAGGAATCTTTCCAATTTAACATGTAGCACTGAGGACTATGTAAAGGAGTCCCAGATGTGAAGGAGCATATCTCGCTGAATCTTCTGGGCTGGGTAAAACAGTAAGGAGGGAAATCTCAAGTATTTTCTGTCACTTTAGGCCTGATTGGATTCTGCCTGTTCAGGTGTAGAAGTCTAATAGCAGTGTCAGCATCAGAGACTTACCTGCCTCTAGGCAGGAGTAAGAGAGGCTGAGTACTTAACAACTTTAGAGGAGAGTGCCTGTGAAGGTGGATAGCAGCATTTTGGGTTTATTAGAAGCAACTGATAACTCTTATTTTGGTGGTGGAGTTGAGTGTACAATCACATAAATGGTCTGGAGATTTTGGAGAGGAATTGAATATTTGATGCAAAGTTTACAAAAAGTTGAAGAGATAGGTAGATGTTGCACTGATCTCAGCAAAGCAAACTCTCAACAGGTCAGTGATTTCAGAAATAATGCACTTCTGGAAGGACATTTCTTGAACTCTTTTTTGCTGTTGAAGCTGAACACAGTTCCCATCTGTCTGAAATACTGCATTGAAAGCTTCGCAGAGGCACTTAGAGAATTATGTGCTTACACATACATAAGGAGTAAGATGCTAAATGAATCACATGTCATAATAGTAAATAATTTCCATTACAGTTACCATGAAATGGTTACTTTCTATGCACACTTTTACTGTGAAAAAATGTTCATGTCATACTGATCATCAGAAGAAAAGTCCATACTGCTGTATCTTCATCAGTTTTGCCCACTGCATGAGCTGAACAGTATGGGTATACTTTTGCTATGGAATATGTTTTCTTGGATACTTTACTGTAAATCTTTTAATTCCTCAAAAAGCATACAAATCTTAATGCTATCCATTCCATTTGCGCTGTGTAAGTACCGACTCTGATTTATGAACTTAGGAGCTCTAGAAACAATGGGATTGTCTGCGGGGCTCCCATGTCAACAAAAATCAGCTGGTTCGCACATGCAGCCTGGTGAGAAGTATTACAGCAGCACCGTTGCCATCCCTGCTCTCTCTCCCTCTCCCAGACCACTTCCTTTCATCAGCCAAGGTTACCTTGTCTGGCTGCTACTTCTCCTCAGTCACCACCTACTCACACGTCTAGAGTAGCCAACCACACTGAAGGGACAAATGGCCTTCTGAAACCCTCTTTAGGTAATGCTCACTAACAGAAGAGAACCAGCAATATATGCAGATTACTTGACACAATCTGAGCAAATCCAGCCGGAAAGGTAAAGAAAAGCACATTCCATGCAGTGTTACTATTTGCAGCCATGCTAAGTCTCATTTCTTTGAATGGAGTCATTCAGAAATGGTTTTAAGGAAGTATTTGAAGTATCTCCTGAAGATTTCAAGTAAGACACTGGAGGAAAAAATTGTTGTAAATCTGCATCTAATAAGCAACTGAGAATTCTGTTCATCTGGGTTGTGACCAGGCTGGCAGTGCCACCTCAGGAAAAGGGCAAATACTGCCAGTGATTTTTCCAAGTGTGCTGCGAACAACTCGTTGTACAGCTGGAAGTGTCTGAAAACAACAGTGATGATCTAAATTACCAGCAGCTCTGTCATGAATACATGTGCCCAGGTGCCCTGTCTCTGCAGACGTTTTGCTCTTGAGCTGAAAGTGTAACATTTTTGTTGAGAAAAGCTTTCAGATCTCATTAAAAATAGCCTAATAGTAGCTTTGGCTGACAAGCTAGTTTTTGTTGTGCCATTTTCACCATAATATTCTCTTAATTTTGACCTGAAGAAACAATGATCTCATTCCTTGGGAGGGAGGACAGAGTGACAAAATCCGGAGGTCCAGTGATGACACTGAATCTCTTCATTGTCAAAGTGAGCTATGAAATCATCTGCCTTCCAGCCAAAACCACTGGGGAGTAAGCAGTGTCCTTCACAGAAAGCAAAATTTGCAAAAGAAGGTGGTGACATGGAACAGCAACCTTCTTGCCCCAGGGGAGATGTTCTGCCCCACATTCTGCATTTCGTGCATCTCCTGGAGTTTGATGCAAGTTCCTCTTCTCACCTCTGTCAGAACCACAGCGCCCAGGTGAGCAGAGACATCCTAAGATCTGGCTCTTTATATATGACTTCCTTGAAAATTCTGCTGGAGGACTCTCCTGAAGGTGTTCCACAAAGTTATTTTGGAAGCTGGGGAGAATGAGTTCCCCACTCTGCATCTCCCTCTTTGATCAGGCTTCACTTCCAACCAGGTGGTCTGTACTTCCTGGGATTCTCCATCCTTGTTTGTCATTGCTAGAAGCCCTCAATTCTGAGCTATACAGGGGATGATCTGATTTGAATAAATAAAACTCTATATTCATCATTCAGTTGGAAATTTTCTGTTCCTACTCAGAAACATATTGTTTAGAAAAACAGTTCTGTCTTTGGAGAGATCTTTCTCTGTTTTTGCTAAGGAAAATGGAAAAGCATGCTTTAAAGAAAGGTTGAGAATATATAGCCGATGTTTCCACCCAAGTTCAGCTTGCCTTGCATGGAAAAGAAGTTGAACCAAAAGGCTCCTTACAAACATTTCTACTAGTTTTCAAGTAAGTAGCTATGAAGGATATTGTAAAAATTGAGGTATTTGAAAACACATATCTAATGGAAATCATAGTCTTACTATTGCTTTGCAATATACCATCCAATCTGTATGACTTTTCCCAAAGCATACTCTAGTTTGCAAAACGCCAAAATTACTAAATAAGGGTTTTGAAACTTCCTGTGTAGCTATATGTTTGTTTGTTTTTTGTTGGTTTTTTTTTCCAGAGGAGTCATATTGGCCTGTTATAACCTGAACATTCTCTGGGCAAACCCTCTGTGTGTGAAGTCAAAGGTGGTTTGTGTTGTCCAAGTGATCTCAGTGACTGCACCTGTCATGTGGAGTGTAAGTGGAAACAGATTTGGACTTCAGTAAGGTTTGCAGAAGAAGGCATGTTTGTAAAGTATCAGAAGGGATGTGGCACAGCATGAACAAGAGAAGAAACATATACTGCTTCCGTAAAAAACGCTACCGACTGCAACTGATGAGTTTTTCTTTCTGTCGTCAAGGTCTGCAGAAGAAACCCACTGGAATATGGAAAGCTGTACAGGCCGTAGTATATAACTAGCAGAGATGAAGGAAAACCTTCACAGGAATATGTCATGTAATCAGAACCTCTTCATCACTCACCTTTTACTAAATTGTTGGCTCTAGACCACAGCTGGGAATAAACGCCCTCCTTTCCTTCCTTTCAGGTCTGCTTTTCACTGAAGAAACTTTAAAGAAGTTCACCATATGCAAAGCTATCAGCTCCTGCACACTAGGCCACATAAACACTTGTCCTCTACAGTTTTCCTCTGCTCTATATCCTGTGTCAAGGTTTAAACTTTAAGACACAACACAGCCAAAAAAAATAGACTTTCCTTGAGACAGAAACATTAGTGTTCCTTGCTGTTCATGTACTTTAACCATTTCTGATAACAGAACCACTCTCTTCAGGTGTCCATCCACACTGCTTCACAAACAAGACAGTTTTAGAATTAGGGTCATTACTTAGAAGGATCTTTGACTTCCATAAAGCACCCCACCTTGCCAAATGACTAATAATTGCAATAGAGGACTTGGAATTCGATTGTCTTCTCACCAGCAATGTCTTGAAAGAAGCACCAGCTCAAGGAGGAGAGATGTTAGGAAGCAACAGTCATAACCAAGCAGCAGCAACTGGTTTGGGCATTGGATCCAGAACAGAAATTACTGGACTGCGGGTTAACTAGGAGAATCAGATGAATGCTAATACAAATGTTCTGTCAGCAGATGTGTAAAAAAGATTTGTGGAGGGGGCCTGTTCCTCAGCTGTGAGGGGCCCAGTTAACTTAAAAAGACTTCGAGGAGAGATGGATATTTTCTTGGATGAGTGAATTGCGAGAGGACAAGGATAAAAAGTGTGAATGACACTCAAAAGAAGCCCTGGTATAAATGTCTTGAATGATCAAGTTGCCCTGCTGCACATTCAGGTGCTTATTGGGGGGTGGTTTGCATCTTGTGAGGCTGAACAGTCCTCATCTTAACATATCTTAACATGTGCTGCCAGTTTCTTAAACAGGAACCTATTATATCTTGTATAGAACCTATATATTACTTCCATGGGACTTAATGGTACTGTGCACAAAAGCACATTGAAAGAAGTAAGCCAGTGAGGGAAAAAAATACAATTTTTGTTTCACATTGTCCAATATGACACAAACGTCATTGTGACACTGGGACAGGTCATCAATGTGTAGTAGCACTCTGGACCAAGACTTAGTGTGAAGAGTGTCATTGCACTCCATCCTCTATGGTAACTCCTTCTAGCAGATCAGCACCCATGGCCTCTGCTAGGGAATCCACTCATTTGAGACTTACTTTGGTTGTAAGTGTCTTATAAACATTTTAGAAATACCACCCCATTTAAAGAAGGAACAACAAGCACAAAGACTTGTCTAAGGATCGTCAAACAGTAAGTCTGTGGCAAAGCCAGTCTCATACAGACTCTTCTGTGGCTTAATTCCTAGAGACAAGCCATGCAAAGTGTCTACTTGGGTGCATCTTCACAGAGTTTTATCATGACTCTTCTACTGATACAATTAAAATGATTCAATCTGTCTAACAGGGATGCAAGCAAGTACAGAATTGAGCCATCCCAGCATAAAAGTGTCTGCAGTGAGCTAGTAATTATATTGGTTTCTTTTTAATCACATTTGTATTTAAAGAAAGAGGAAGCTAGTTTATTTAATTTAGGCCTGCCTGCACTGGAAATTGGTACAATTATAACTTTAAGATGTGGGTTTGGGGCTTTTTTTTTTTATTCTCGGTATTTGTACAGCTTTCCATTTGCATGGGCCTAAAGTTAATAGACTAGTATTCTCTTAAGTTTCTCTCTTACTAAGGGCTAAGCAAGCAGTGTTGGGCTAAATGAAAAGGTACACTGTAACTTAGAGGCTAGTTTTGTTTAGGACCTTAAGCACAACTTCCTAGGATTCACTTTCACTGTAGTTAATTCTTGCTACTGAATGCGATTAGGTGTGGTCCCACCAAAGAAAAGATAGAGACTCTAGCAGTTGTTTTGTCAGATGATAATACTTTAAATTTTATTATTGATCACAAATGGTCATGTGTACATAGTTGATTTTAATGTTCTACTTAATTATCATGTTCTCTTAAAATTTTCTCCTATCCATGAAGCTGTGGAAGGATTTGTGGTCTGACACACAAGGGTTTGTCCTATTTTCATGTTTACGTGGCCTACAAAACTTCTAAGGATTGTGCAGACCATCTCTTAATGTTACCTGCCCCTCATATTGCCAGCGTAACAAGTTACAAGGTAAGAATGGTTTTTAACATGTGCACCTCTATACAGGTCTCTTCATTCGAGGTTCTGTTGCTTTAGTAAGCGTACTGGTAATGCCTTTCAGGGGAGGTCAGTGGTTTGGGATTTGTCACAACAGTGCCCCTCCCAACGTTGTTTGCACCAGTAAAGTAGAACTAAACAGTGAAGATGTAAAGGGGCATCCCTTCTGTTCAGTAGTTCTCTACAGGTGATTTGTACAGTGCAAGTGACCGTAGAAAAGCAGGGAGAGGAGTGGCAACAAAGGGCAGGGGAGACGTGGCCCAGATTGCCAGCTTGCCACCGGCCCAGCCTGACTGCCCTGGGCTGCCCGGGCCGGTGCATGGTTCCAGCAGCGCTGGGCACTGGGGGGGCTGCCTGGCCACCCCGGCCTGCTCCTCGTCACCCAGGGGGTTATGAAGAGAGCCGACACCTTCCCATTCTTGTCCTTACAGATAATTTACCCATTTCTGAAAAAAAAAAAACCAAAACCAAACAACGCCAAACTACCCCAGAAGGCAGGGCACGCGGGCAGACCGGCGCGCACCGCCGCCGTCGCAGCAGGCGGCAGCGCCCGTGTGCCAGCCAGCGCCGAGCGACGGCTGGAGCCGGGCAAGAGGAGACGGAAAACGCGGGGTTGCCTCTCCGAGCCCCGCTGCGCCCCGAGCCCCGCGCCTCAGTTTCCGCGTCTGTGAAATGGGGCGGCGCGGCCCGCCGGGGAGGGGCCGCACGGGGCGGTGTGGGGGGGCGGCGGCGCTGCCGGGGCGGCGCGGGAGCGCCCGCGGCGTCTGCGCCGGGCGCCGCGCTCCCTCCCCGGGACGGCGGTAGCCGGGCGTGAGGGGCGCCCCGAGGCCGGCGGGGCGGCGGCAGCCCACGCTCCTCGCAGGCGGCGGCGCGGCACGGAGCCGCCGCCTCGGAACTCTGCGTCCCGCCGCCGCCCGGCTCCTTCCACTCACTTTTATATTTGCGCGCCCTTTCAATCCTCAGTGACGTGTCCCGCGCCGCGCCCAATCGGCGGAGCTCTCTGGTCAGGACAATGGAAGGGCCTCGGCCAATCGGCGCGGCGGCTGGCTTGGCGGCAGCCAATGGGGACGGGGCTGTGTTGAGAGTAATGTTACCAGCGCTGAGAGTGTGAGGAGGCTGCGTATCGATCCCGCTCTCACAGCCATTGCGGTGCACCGGGCTACACAGGGACCCAGGCAGCGCTGGGGCCGGGCGGGCGGCCGGGGTAGCGTCTCTGGGGCTCGGGGCCGAGCGAGGGCTGCGTGCCGACTCTGACACGGGTGAGTACGCGCCGGGGGCCGCCGGGCCGGCCGGGCGCGCTCGCCCGCTCGCTCGCAGCCGGGCGCCGAGTCGGCGCTGCCCGCCGTGCCGCCGCCGCTGCCTGGCCGCGGAGCGCGGGGCAGCGCCGGCTCGGGCGCCGGCACACAAAGGCGAGCTGGGGCTGCGCCCGGGAGACCCTTCCCGGGCGGCGAGCCCCCCGGCCGGGGCGGGGCGGGGGCGCCGGGGGCGCGGGCGGCGGGCGACTTCGGGAGCGGGGCGGCGGGAGGGAGGGAGACGGGCGAAGGAAGCCCGCCCGGGCGGTGGAGGGGGGGGGGGGAGCGGGAGGCGAGCGGCCGGGGGTCGCCCGCTGCGGGGGGTGCGGGCCGCGCCGTGCCCCGCCGTAAGCCGCTTACGGTGCCTCGCCGTAGCCATCGCTGCGGCGGCGGGGCAGCCGGCGGGCACAGGCGCGGCGGGGCGGCGGGGGCTCGGGGCGGGCCGCGGCGCGCTGCCGGCCGCTGCCGGGGCCGCGGGGATCGCGGGGGCAGCGGGGCGCGGGCCGGGGAGCCGCTGGCCCCGCGGCCGCCCGGCTGTAACATGGCTGACGGGAGCCGCGAGCGAGAAAACAAGGCGAGCGGCGGCGGCGGAGCAGAGAGGCGCTCGGGCGGGCGGGGGCGCAGTTCGGGGGAACTTTTTTTCCAGCCGCCGCCGCTCGCCCGGGCGCGGGGCCCGCGGCCCAGGGGCTGTAGAACTCGGCGGGGCGCGAGACCGAGCGGGGGTCCCCGCCGGGGCTCTGCCCGCTCCGCCGGGGCTCGGGCAGGCGCTGGAAGCGCGCCGTCCCCCCCCCCCGCACCCACCCACCTCCCCCCGTCTCCCTCCCTCCCGCCCGCCCGCCCGCCCTCCCCCGGCTGCAATGGCTGAGCGTGTGCGCCAGGGTAGCAGGCGCGCTCACACAAAGGGAAGGGAAGGGAGGAAGGAGCCATGTTCTCTGCGCGGCAGCGGGCGCGGGCGACGCCAGCAGCGGCCATTCCGCGCCGCCCAGCCGCTGCCGCCGCCGCGCTCCCGCGGGCCGGGGGTCGCCGCCCGGCCCCGCCGCGGCCCCTCGGCGGGGGTCCCGCGGCCTGGCCTGCCCGCCCCGCCCGCCGGGCCGCGGGGGGGGGCTGTAGTGGTGGGGGGGGCGGCTCGCTCTGTTCAGCGCACAAAATGGAAGGAGCCTCGGTGGCGGGTGACCTCCTCCGCCAGGAGCCTGCGCCATGGCGGCCGCTGCCGCCGCCACCGCCGCTGCGGCGGCGCAGGCCGCGCGGGCGGGCAGGCCGCGCCTCGCCTGCCCGGCCAGGCCTCATGGCGGCGGGGCGCGGGGGAGGCCGGGGCACGGCGCGCCCCGCCGCGGGGGTCGGGGGCGGCGGCTGGGACCGAGGCGCTTTGTCCCGGGGCTGCGAGCGGCGGCCGGGACCGGGGGTCGCCGCCTGCGGGAAGCCGCAGCCCCGGTGGCCGGTTCCTGGGCATGTGCTTGCCGCCCGCTGGCTGCGAGCCCTCGCGTGAACACAAAATAAAACTTAAACAGCTTTTCCCCAATAACGGGACTTTTTGTTTTGCTTTGTTTTGTTTTTCCCCTTTCCTTCCCCCTCAGCAGGTCTCTGAGGGGACTTCTGAAGTTTTCTTCTGCCCCCTTCGCAGGGGAAACGTCCAAAATGGCGGGAAGGAGGCTTTTAAACGCCAGCTCACGGTCGCAGCGCTTGGGTCGCAGTGCCTAATCCTTCCCACAGTCGCTCCGCGCCTCTGAAACTACCCTGCCCCGACCCCCGCGGCCCTCGCTGCCTTCCCCCCGCAGCCAGCGCGAAGTGCCGCAGCCGCTAGCCGAGCCCCGGGTGGCGGCTTGCTCTGGAAACATCTCCATGGCAGACAGGAGCGGCTGGCTCCTGGTTCTTCAGCCCTCTTGTTTACTTGATAGAAACTTCAAACCGGACGTGTTTAGTCACAGAGCAGAAATCTGTTTCTGTCTATCCGCCAAACCGATAGGAAACACTGCTTCTGTGGCATTATGGGCAGGCAGTGTGTGCACTTTTTTTAACTTTTTTTTTTTTAAATTCCTGCTGAAGAGCAGAGTTTGTCAGGGTGCAAGTGGCTTTTTCCAGGGAGCTATGAAGAAATACTCTGAATGTCTGACTTGGGTGTGAAAGTTCCAGGAAGGTATTTTTCATTCCCTCTCTGTCCATGAAAGAGTCAGATAGTCCTTGCGCACAGGTTTGCTAGTCATATGTAAATGTCATACTTTTAGCGTCCCTGGCTTGGTTATAACATGTTTGACTGAGTGCGGTGTTTCATTCCTGTATTTCTAGGTATACATATGAAGAGAGAGTAGGTTTTTGCAGTATGCTTCAAGGCACGTGATAATATATGGCATACAAAAATAATAATTAAAAAATACATATCTTCTGCAAACAAGCAGCCAAGGCCTGCAGGGGAGGGGGGTAGGAATATGGGCTTTAAGAAGAAAAAAAACCCTAATCCATAAAGCCAGCTGAGACAGGATACTCAGGTACTTTTTTCTTCCTCCTTTTGGTGCAATTTATTCCTTCAAAACGTAGGATTAATACACTAGCGGTAACCCAGGAGTCCAGTCTCCACGGTGCTGATGCTAGTACTTCCCTTTAGATTGCTTAGAAGGGACCTTTCTATTCACAGGAGACCAGAACTGCACGTTTTGAAGGCCTTTTGAGATTTCAGGTTGTGTGCGTCTTAAGTCGCCTCAAACAGCAATGGCAGAAGCCCTAAGTAAATTTTCCAGAAGAGAAACTTTTTTCCGTTGTATGATTTTGGAATACTGCTCCAGTGGATCTTGTTTAACATGATCCATTGTCGTGGCTTACTTCCCACATTGGTTTGTAAAAAGTAAAAGTTTTAAAGGTGTCTTCTTTGCCTTGTTTCAGAAAATCATCAAAAATGGGCAAAGGTGATCCTAAGAAGCCGAGAGGTAAAATGTCTTCATACGCCTTCTTTGTGCAAACCTGCCGGGAGGAGCACAAGAAGAAACATCCAGATGCTTCAGTGAACTTTTCAGAGTTCTCAAAAAAATGCTCAGAACGATGGAAGGTAGGAATAATTGCTTAAAAGAACCACAAAACCTTAAACGATTGCATTGTGTGAAATACTGTTTGAGACTGTAAATTATTTCTTTAAAAGTTCAAGTTTTAGATAAGTACAAAGTGCAGTTGCAAGATTAGTGCTAACTATCCACTGTTCCCGCCTTACCTTTAGCTCCCCCAACTGAAATTTTGGAATGAATTTGGTTATGCTTTTGAATCTTAAAAACACTGTTTGGATTCTTATGGGTCCTTTCCAGCTTGAGATGTTCTGTGATTTTAATTGCCTTCCAGACTATGTCTTCTAAGGAGAAAGGGAAGTTTGAAGATATGGCAAAGGCTGACAAGCTTCGTTATGAAAAAGAAATGAAAAACTATGTACCACCTAAGGGTGAAACAAAAAAGAAGTTCAAGGATCCAAATGCACCGAAGAGGCCTCCGTAAGTAGATTTCTAGTTAGTTTATCTTGTTTGGGACTGTCACACTAGAACATATCTATAAAATGGTCATTTTATCCAGGTTTAGGAGCTTCAGAAATACAAGACTGCGTGATTTTCCTGAGCAGTGGTGTACAGATAATTTGAAGTTTTAGTTAGAAATTACAGGGTTGGGGTTCAGGTTGGCCTTCTATCTAAGGTGGAATAATGTCAGCCTTTAAAAGTGGATGCAGAAATCAGCAACATGCAGTTCTGGTTCATATTTCCAATTTCTGTTTAGAGGGTAATTCTAGTGTAAAATGGCAGTAAAATATTTCAGGCCCCAGACCTGTTGGCCTGGGCAGAATTTTCGATTGACGGTCTGTTTAAAATTAAGAGGCTTTTGCACAGAACAGGGTAAAGGTATGATCTAGCACAAAAAACAGCTTGGAGAATTAAAACTTCAGCCACTACATAAGACCACTGACTTCAGGTTCACCTGGTACTAGACACTAGTGTTTTGCAGCAATACATTTTCATGTGTGTTCTTAACAGAGCTAAAGATGAAGAGAACAGGGAAGTACCCGTGCAAGTGAATGTTCATATTGGGCTGATGCTGTTATCTGGAAACCCTAGTTTTCATACAAATACTGCAGCTTCACCGCCTTTAACAGTTCTGATGTAACATTTGTTCCCCTGGTATCATTCACTCATTCTCCTTTTTTTCTGCACGTGGTACATAAAATTTGCTCTTCTGGGGGTCCTGCCAAAACTGGGACCAAATGTGTGGCATTACTTAAGAGACAAGGGTGATCAAGTTTTCGAAGTAGTTTACTGAGTTCTGATACCTTCTGTTGTTATGAACGTTTGTCTTGCTTATAGGTGCTTTTTCCAAAATGTTCCAAAGAAACTTTAACAAAGGTCACAAAACTGTTATATTAAAGTCTAAAATTAAAATAATCTCTGCGTTTTGTTTTGTTGTTTTTTGTTATTTTTACCTCTGTAGTTCGGCTTTTTTCTTGTTTTGCTCTGAGTTTCGTCCAAAAATCAAAGGAGAGCATCCTGGTCTGTCTATTGGAGATGTCGCAAAGAAACTGGGAGAGATGTGGAACAACACCGCTGCAGATGATAAACAGCCTTATGAAAAAAAGGCTGCTAAACTGAAGGAGAAGTATGAAAAGGTAACGTTGACATTTCTGGAGATGGTTTGGGGAGGTCAGGCATCAATGAAGGTATTTTTTTCCTTCTCATCTACTCTGATACGTGATTTGCAAATTATAATATGCTAATGACAAATGTCATATTTGTTGGAAAATATCACTTAAGGGACCATATGGTTTATTACTATAACACTAAATTGCAGTCCTTTGTGTTGGAACTATTTGCATTCATCTGTAATTCAGGACCATCGGTGATGGTTTAATAGATACCATGGTGTCTGTATTGTTATTAAAACAGTAGGTCACAGCAGTATGTGCATGAAGTTGGTAGTATTAAGTAATACCGCTGAAGAATAAATTGGTTCTCCATAATTTTGGAGGTATTGATGAGCATCCCTTAACATTCAGATAATTGATACACATAGATTCTTCTTTTGATTCATTCTTGGGATAATGTCAGAATACTGATGAGATGCTAGCTTTAGACCTGTGTTTTTCCTGTACCTATTTTGTGTCCATCTCCTTTCTAGTAATTAACATAGTTAATAATACATATGAAGCCTCATGTCATACAGTTTCTTGAATTATTAAAGCTAAATCCCGTCGTCATAGTTGGAGCCCTAGAAATGTGTTGCATACACAGGGTAGTGCCACATGTGTTTTTATTTCCAGGGGCAGATTCCTGTCCCAATACAAGGAAAGTAAGGGAGGAGAGGGGTGCCTGTTAGCCTCTCCTGATGATGCTTTACAATGGGTCAGCAACCACCTATAGCTAATGTATACCGCATACAGCCATTTGTGTGCCGTGACCTTCCTCTGAGTATTTTTCCTGCTGGCAGACAAAACCACTTCAGAATTGTAGCACTGTAGTGAGCAAGGTGGCCCCTTTGAGTCCTAATTATGTGCTGGAGAGGAACTGCAGGTCTAGAAGCTTTCCCATGTCCTTCCTGTGCAGCTTAAACTCTTCAGCATGGTAATTGTTTGTACATACAGCCAAGACGACTCATAAGAGACTTTTAAAATGGTAGAATTACTACTCTTTATTCCCAGATTTTTTAATCTTTGCTTGTATTGTGTTTATTCCTTGTGCTTACAAATGAGGTTTTAGGGTGCAGTAATCTCAGTATTTCACTTCTTGGCCTTTGACTCAGTGGATATCGTATCTTCTGAAAATTTCATGCTAAGCTTTAAGGGGTGTCTGAGGGAACTGTAAGATTAGTGGTGTAATGTTTACTGAGTGGGGAATATTTGAAGATTTGGACCATTTGTGTAAAGGTGTTGATGTTTCTCTGTAGCCAACATGTTTAAGTCTTGTAGATGAATTCTGTTACGTAATTGTTTTTATTATTTTGGCACAAAGTTGGGAAGTCTTAACAGTTTTTCTGGCTTGGTCTTCCAGGTACAGTTTTGGCTTCCCTATAACAGGAACTGAATTTTGTGCGTTATAAACGACTAGAATAAATTTATTGCATGCAGAAGGTGGCACTGTCTACCCTTTAATCAAGTTCTTATACCTTTTATTTTGTAAACTTCTGTTAGGCAGAATTCTGTATATGCCTCTTTGCTGAGCCATAACATTGCAGATATTGGGTCATGTCATTCTAACCTGTTTGGGATGGCTAATTACAACTTTGTACCTCAAACAAGAATTTTCCTGTGTGTTCCTTTAGGCATTGTAGAAGGTAGGGCTAGAAAGGGGACTTAGGAGATCTCCCTGCTTCATTTCCTCATGGGGTAGTGGGCTCAGCTGTGCCTTTACCATCCAAGGCAGCATCTTTTCCAGCCTGTTCCCAGGAGCCTAACAGTGGAGATTCCTCAACAGCCGTAAGCAGTGTGTTGCAGCGCACCAGTATCATTTCTGTGTTGGAGGGTTCCCCTTTCTTTGGCATTGGGCCTCAGTTCACCTTGTAACTGAAGCTACAGCTCCTGCTCCTGCCCCCGTGGATGTGGAGAAGGGGCAGGTACCTGGGTGGCTCTGTTTACATAAGTACCCTTTGGAAGTTGCGCAGAGCTCTTGCCTGGTTAAATCTTTGAGAAATTCTTCCTGCTTTTCTCCTCCAAGGATATTGCTGCATACCGGGCCAAAGGGAAGGTTGATGCAGGCAAAAAAGTAGTTGCCAAGGCTGAGAAGAGCAAGAAGAAGAAGGAGGAGGAGGAAGATGAGGATGAGGATGAAGAGGATGAAGATGATGAAGAGGAGGAAGAGGAGGAGGATGAAGATGATGATGATGATGAATAAGTCTCTTTTAGAGCAATTTCTTTCTTGTCTATAAAGCATTTAACCCCCCTGTACACAACTCACTCCTTTTAAAGAAAAAAAATTGAAATGTAAGGCTGTGTAAGATTTGTTTTTAAACTGTACAGTGTCTCTTTTTTTGTATAGTTAACACACTACCGAATGTGTCTTTAGATAGCCCTGTCCTTAGTGGTATTTCAATGGCCACTAACCTTGCCTGGTACAGTGTGGGGGTTGTAAATTGGCATGGGAGTTTTAAAGCAGGTTCTTGTTGGTGCACAGCACAAATTAGTTATATATGGGGATGTAGTTCATTTTTCATCTTCAGTTGTCTCTGATGCATCATAAAAGTAATTGTTGTTATGTTAACTGAATACCACTCTGTAATTGCAAAAAGGAAAAAAAAGTTGCAGCTGTTTTGTTGACATTCTGAATGCTTCTAAGTAAATACAATTTTTTTTATTAGTATTGTTGTCCTTTTAATAGGTGCCCTTGAAAAATCATTCTTTTTCTTTCTTTTTTTTTTTTTTTTTTTTTTTTTGAGGGGAACTCATCTTTTGCTTTATTGAATGCCCGTATGGGATCACGGGAGTATTACAGTTTTCATCTTTCATATAACCAGCTGATAAACAAAGCTTTGATCTGCATACCCTCCATAATCATGATAGGGTAAGAAAAGAAATATATAGGCATTTGATGAAAGAATATTCTTCCGTAACTGGAAACAAAACGAAAAATTCAATCTCAACGAACTGATATTTGTTCAGATTTTTGTGAAATGTAATATTCTATTGAGTTGCATGAGTTTACCAGTCTTGGAGAGTTGAGAAGTATAGAGTTCAATTTTACAGAAATTAAATACTTGGGGAGGGAGGGAGGGAGGGGAGGGAGGGAATGTTAAATTTTGTCCTAGAAGGACCCATAGGAGGAGTGTATGTCCATCCAGTGTAGAGAAATTTACATGTGTGACTCCGTTACCATGTAATGGAAGTTGTATTTGTAAATCTCTGAACACTCGCAAGCGATGAGCGTACCTAAAATGTGTAAAGTTAAAAGCATGAAATTACCATATTATTTTTTGGTGACAGGTCTGGTAATGGCCACGGGCTTTATACCATGAAACTCTCCTGGTAGCAAATGGCCCACGAGAAATGATTTTTCTTTCTAAGATTTCTATAAATGGTACCATTATTATTTGTTAAATCTATGTAAATTCATATTTGTATTCTTGAAATTCTAGTTTTAGCCCTTTAAACAAAGTTGTATATTGTCTCAAATTGAAAATGAGATAAGATGTATTTTTCCTGTTAGGTTTTATACCGCACTCTTGATGTTTGCCCATTTTTAAGTTAAATATAGCTGTATGGAAAAGTACATTTTATTAAATTTTGCATTAAAAAGTGAAATGTTTATGGTATACCAACAATGTCTAATTTGGTCAAATATAGTTCTCTTCCAAAACCAAAGCTAAGGGGTTTTTTGCATCTTTAGTAAAACTTCAAGTGCTGGCAACTGTAACTATTTTCACATATACCTGCTTACCAGTTTGGGGGACAATTTGGCAATTTTGTGGTTACAAAATTATGGTTCTCTTAAGTGCCAGTGTTTAAAAAAAAAAAAAAAAAAAAAGCATTCTTGTAATTTTACACGCTTTTGTGATGGAGTATTGTTTTGTTATACAATTTTGACTTTCAGATTCTTATTTCAATTTGCATTTATGTATAACTTCAGGAGAAATATTGAACATCTGAATCCTGGATGATACTAATAAACTAATAATTGCAGAGGTTTTAAATACTTAGTTAAATGACTCACTTAATATCCTAAGGGTTGGGGGTTTTCTTGTGTGTGTTGGTGTTTTCAGATCTGTACATCCCTGCTCTCTGTTTAAGACAGAAGAATGATGCTGTTCACAAGGTCTAGGTATAGAAAGCTTAGGATGGGTAGATTTTTTTTTTTTTCTTCAACTGGATATTCAAGTGCTCATAACTGATCACAAATAAGTTTTCTGTGTTGAAGGGTTTTTTTGTTTCCCCAGGTCATCAGAGGAAATTAGACACGTTTCTTGTTCTTGGGACAAACATACTTAATGAGATCCCTGTAATCTTGTGCCTTTGTTCTCGGTGTTTGATGTTGGCAGAAGTAACCTAGAGGATTCAGCCAATCTTAAAAGATAAGTAGCAAGTTCTTGCCCAGCAGCCAGGCATGGTCTTTGCCTTTATCTTTGGGGTTAGCACATTGATAACAAACAGAGCATACTCAAGGCTGAAGAGGGTAGGTAGTATAATAGTTATAAATGCTGCTTTCTGAGGAAAAGAGCCCCCGGTACTGCGCTGCAGAGGCCAGTGATGGTTGGGAGGTGTACCAGAGCTCTCAGGGTGGCCATGGCTTTCATGAGCAGTTGGTATGTGCCTGTAAATCAGCTGAGCTTGCACAGGTGTGTTGGGTCTGAAGTCTTCACTTGTGTCTTCTAGAAAACTCTTGGAACAATGAAACTGCTATTTCTGGAGAGGAATACCAGAGTTAGGTAGATTAATTCTTCTTTTAAAATAAGAGCTTCTGAGAGTTGTTGCTGGAAGGGATCTCCCTGATCCCTGTCTGTGGTCCCCTGCGAGCTCCAGCAGTTAAACAATCCTCTTGATTCTCCATGTGGTTAGGTCAGACTTGACTACTACAAGATTACTTGATTTGAGGTCAGTTATTGCTGACACTTTTGCTTGAATCTGCCTCTGCGTGATCTTTAAAAGTTGGTGCTTGCTGAGGGGTAATGAGCGGTGAAATTGTAACTGATTAGGCAGTGGTTCCCTGCAAGGGACTGGACTGGACAGCTCTGGCATCGCTGTTGAAATGAATTTCCTAGGACCTTAACATTCACATAAATGCTTCATGCAGAGGGAAAAAAAGGCTTCCTGTTCTAAACAAAAACAACAGGGATTGGTTTGGGGAGAACGTGAATATTAATAAGTGGTAGTTATGATCTCTTGAATGCCAAATGAAGCCATACTGATTTTATGGTCGTTTATCTCAAGTTGTTCCTGAAGGGAGCTGCAGTTGCCGCCACCTGCTTTCTAGGCATGCTCTAATTCTAAACTGGTTTAACTAAATGTATGGACAGCATTCATCCCTTCTGTGCTTTCAGCGGTCACACCAGCTCTAGCAAAAAGTTGGGCTGATTTAACAAAATGTTTCTGCCCGGGCAGACTGGTCCCTAGAAACCTGAAGTAACTGGTATCAAGTGGGTGAAAAGATTTCTGCAGCTTAATGAGGGTGACGGTGGCACTGCTGACACTGAGCCCCTTTACAGCTCCTTTTATTGCTGTAAATGAGCCCATTGCAGAGGAGAAAAGGCTGAGTAATAGCTTGGTTTAGGCTTGCTAGAAAGCGGAAAGATGGGTGTGAGTAACACTGCCAGAAGAGGAGACGGGCAGACTGCAGCCACAGCGTTAAGTTCTCTAGATGGGTGACAAGCCGAGCTTGAAAAAACCTTTCCTAATTTTCTCTACATTAAACCTGCTAGTTAAAATAAACATTCCTGTTCTGCCTTTCCAGCTATAGCTGACAGAAGATTAAAGGAATAAAGCCAGTGTACTGCTTTATTATAAGTTATTCAATACTGGGATTGTAACAGACATAGCAAAATACAAAGTAGTACTTAATATAAGAGACAATTAATTTTCACCATTTCCAGGCTCTGCCAGTAGTAGCTGACCAGCTACAGTCTTTTTTAGGACACAAAAGTATCAATCATTTTATTAATAACAGTAAAACACTTAAGTATTTTGAAAAAACATTCCTTCATTACATTCTTTAGCTTACTATCAGGCTGTACTTCACTACAGATCACATCTTTTGGGGGCTGCTTTAGAAGAAAATAAGTGTGTGACATTTTCCTTTGGCAGGCTGCGATAGACATTATTTGAGCCCCTGAAATACATTGAGGGACATTCTGCAAATGAGCTAGTCCAATGCAGTGTCTAAATGTGGGTGTTTATCAATAAACTTTTCCTCAGACTTTGCTACTGGATTGCACCATACGTATGAAAACAACGTATTAATTTAGTCTAGAAAAGGTTCACTTTAAATTAACACAAGCCTTCATTCCAAAATAATGTAGACAAGCTGTCAGACTTTCTTCCGATGTTTGAGTAAAAAAAAAGGAAAAGTAAATCTCTGTGAGAGCTTTATATCATTTTACGGAAGTTGTCATATTTTTGGTTTGTATATGTTGTGCCCCGACTTTTCTTTTGACAGTACTTCAAGCAGAAAAGCAAAGATGGATTTTTTTTCCCCAATGAATTTGTTATTAAGAATGAAGGTCAGATTGCTCTTATGGCTGCTTTGTGCTGTTGAAAAATACAGCGTGGCTTCGGCTTCGAGAGCACCTAATTTTGAAATCCATCTTGCTGAAGCAATTGCTATTAGAGGTGACCCGCAAGAGAGACAAGCCTTCCCTTTTGCCACTTTATGATGGAATAAAAAACTTAAGCTATAAATTAGCTTAGTCTACCTGTTTGCTACATTAGAAGCTCAAGTCTTCCCTGCAGCAGGAGTGCTCGAGATCAAGCTTAAGCGGTGAGAGAGCAGAGGAGCGAGCAAGATGGGCGAGTGTGGGTTTTTAGCTTATATTGTTAAAATGCATTTGACTTACATGACAGGAATCTTGCACAAAGGAAGTTCATCCTAATGCTTCCAGCAGCCTTTCGTCTATTAAGGCGGCAAAAGCTCAAATCACACATTTCTGACCTCCCAAAAGTTCTTCAATAAAAACAGGAAAGACCAAACACTACAGTCTGAATGCCTGGAAAGGACCCAGCTCCCTGCACACCTTACAGCAGCAAGAGGTCGTTCAAAAATCAGGCGTATCGAGGGAAAACCGAGGACATGTGCTGTGATGTTTGGCAAGTGCGTTTGTTATCGAGACTAAAATAACGTATTTGAAGAAATGTCTGGGAAGAAATTCCAGCTGAGGAATGATATCCCTGACACCCCCCTGCTCCTTCACAAACTGAACTGCAAGAAAGCAGCGTGACTACTGCCCTTTTGGGAATAAATTCTCCCTCGCTGAAGTGCTGGGGTTGACCACACTGTTCCTCAGCCTGCCCAGGGGCAAAATGCCTGTCCCCTAAACTACTGATGATGCAGGCTTGCAGCACCTCAGGGGTACCGCTGGCAGCCGGGGGGGTGGGCCTGGCAGCCCCCTCCTTGCTGCCAGCTTGCTCCTGGTGCCAGGGAGATATTGGGTATGAAAACTGTCCCGAGGAAGAACAGTGCTGAAAAGCTGGCATGCTCCTGCCCACGGCTGTGCCATGCAGAGTGTAAGTGGTGGGTGACTGGGGCGAGGGCCTCGTGCCTGGGTTTGAAATAGAGATGCAAAGGGAGCGGCGTGGCGGGCTGCAGGTGGGGGCCACAGAGACTAGCCCTGTGAAGACTCAGCTACGCAGTAAAAATCAAAATCACAGCGCTCTTAAAAAAACCCCCACCTCTCAAATTTGTGTGGTGATGATTCCTGGAAGAGATAGCTTGCAAAACGTGCTTTAGTAAATGATTGAATAACAGTGACTCATGTTTTATCAGACTTGACTATAGCGGCACTTACGCTCATTTTAGTTCTGTTGACACACATTTGTAGTGACGCCTTCCAATTAGGTGCTGTGAACAAGCACAATATTGTAAAACTGATACTGGAAAATGCAGGTGAGGGTTGATCGCAGCCTGGGCCCCTCATTGTGGGAGCAGCTTTAACAGCTGGTTTTGGGGACAGGAGGGTTCAGATTTACTCTACCAGCCACTGATGGCAAAGTGCTGGTGCGTTTCTGCTCACGGGGGGCTGGCAGGCACCGCACCCACCGGAACGTTGAGAATTTTGCAGGACTGACCCCTCGGGTCCCGCCTGGGGCTGATGGCTTGTCCCAGGGTCGCACTCCAGGATGTGTAACTGGCTCCCGGTGGGAGGCTGCCAGCAAACCCACCTGCCATAGGGACTAGCTGTGACTGAGCCTCCTTCCAACGCCCTTTCCTTTGAGGTGAAAGAGGGAAATGATCTATTTTGGGGGAACATTTGTACCAGATGTTCAGCGATGGCAACACCATCTCAAGTGCTGCACACGCTGCCTCTGTGCAGCAGCACCCGGGCTCTGCCTCTGCCCGGGGGTCACCCGGCGGTGCCCCTGTCCTGCCCGGCATCCACCCCTGCCAGCCCTGCTCCAGGGAACAGGAGAGAGTCTGCTCCCCCCCACTGCTGGGGGCTGGATCTGTGCTCCCCATATCGGACAGGAGGGTTGTCCTGCTGCCCCACCATCCCCAGGCAATCGATGATATTCCTGTGGTGCCAGGGGTGCTCCGGAATGCCCACCAAAGCGTCCCTAATGCTGGGAGCAGCTCCTGCCTTCCACAGACCCCCAAAATGGGGGAAAAAACATAATGTCGGTGCTGCCACAGGGTGCAGCATCCTCAGGATATGCTACTGCTCAGGATTGATGTCCCTGGTCCACCAGCCTCAATGTTCCTCTTTGAGCCCCCTGTTTCTACTCATGTGGATTTTTCTTTCCATCTAATCATTTAATATGACTTGGGAGCACAATGGAGCTGTGATTTTTTTCGAATCCGCCAGCCTGCAGGAAACAGAAGGTCTCTGAATAGAAGGGAGGCTCTTGTTACAACTTCCCTCTTATTTACTGTTCCCAGTAGCAGAGAAGTAAAAAGACAATGAATGAAATGGAGGATTAATCATGCGTAGCACTGAAATATAAACACGGAGACTGCAAGTCCCAGAGCACCGCTCTGAGCGATGGCTTGTACCTACAGTGTGCAGAAACCTCACAGCGTGGAAACGTCCTGGGTTTAATGAGAACAGGCAAAAGGTAGAAGAGATTACTTGACAGACTTTTTTTCAAAGGCAGACGTGCAAAATGTGAGTTTTACAGGGACTTTTCTCTGTCTGTTCAGCATGGTCAAAACTTGAGTTCAAGTTGATATCCCCAGTGCTTAATCATCGACCCGTGACTTTTGCAGAGGAAACTCCCTTTTTTCTCATTTTTCTGCACTAATTTTAGAACAATAAAAGTTCAAGACAACTCCACCATCCCACAGAATTTTAAAAATGCTTCAGAGAGAAACTACTGTGCTGCGGTGTGTAGCTTTGCTCCTGAAAGGGGTTGTGGGCTTTAGGCTCACTACCTTTTGCTCTTGCTTTTGGGTTGATATCCAAGCACTGGCAGATTATTAATCATATTCCTTATTTTTTTTTTTTTTTTAATTAGACATTTACCTGCATTTGATTTCCAGCTGTAGATTTAGAGAATTCACACCAGCCTTTGCAGAGATTTGAGCACCTCAAGTTAATTGGTAATAAATTAACCTCGGGAGAAGCTGTGGCTCTGTCACAGGCTGTTCATGTGAGGCAGATTATGCGCATACAGCTTTGTGAAAGTCTTTAGTGAAGCAAAATGTAGGAAAAAAATGTGAAAACAGGGATGAGTAACACAATTCAAATTGCCTGAAATGTCTTTAATAAAAAGGTGGTTTCTCTATCTAAATATCTGCGCCTGTCAGGTAAGTACTGTTGAATTTTCTGGCCTTTGGATGCTGCATTTAATGTGAGAGTTGAGGCGAAAAGGACAAAGCAATTGTAAAACTGATAGGAAAGTTGCTCCCGAGCCTTATTCAAAAACCACAAACCTCTGAACTGTTCCTTTTATGGTTCTCTTTAGAAAACATAAACAAACGTGAAAAAGTTAATGAAAATTTATTTGGACCACCTGCAATAATAAAATTGAAGTGACCTAAGTCTGGAAATACCACAATATGCCTGTAAGTGAATATAAATGCCAGAGCATGCGATACAATTAAGCTAAAAACAGACCCAACTGATGTGTGTTAATACAAGACTTGAAGGATTATGTGAATAAAAGTCTAGATAGCCAAACCTGCAGTGCTGCTTAACTAATCCCTGCAATAACCCTGCTACCGAGCAGTTGCCCAGGCCTGAGACCCCAGAGCAGGCAGCAGGCAGGCAGAGGCCCTGCTGAAGTCTCCTCCTGCCCTTGCCCACACAGCTGGATTTGTTTCGCTTTCTCTTTCTGCTGTGCAGGACAGAGTTGTGGCTACCTCTGTCAATTATTCACACTGTTTGCATGGAAATATATATATATATTTTAATATTAGAAGATTTTTTTTAATACTACTTCTAAACATATGTTGGGCTGCATTAAATTAGTCAGTGGTAGCCTTTTAAATCCCTTCCTAAATACTTTTTAAGAGCGAAAAGAGACGCATGCATCAACATCTCAGCTGCAGCTCCCATGTTTAAACATGGCAAAGGTGACGCCTACCTGAGCCAGATGAGCGTCCCTGGCCAGGAGGGGAAGGCTCCCACCACCCTGAGCCCACGGCACTCATAGCCTTCAGGTGACTCCTCTCCAGAGGCTTGATTTGCCAGCAAATCCCTGGTGAGGAAGAAGAGGTGGGGAAGATCTGCCTGGGGTCTCTGGTCATGGTACAAGTGCTTCCCAGAGGAATCCTTCATTGCTTGCCTTTCATTTTATTTATTTTAGGGTAATTAGTAATGGAGAGCTCCTGAGCAACCCAAATTTGGACAGTCTTCGGAGAACCAGATAACAAAATTGGGGAAGAGTCTGTTTTTTTCTCCTTCCACCTGCTACAGCAGATGTTGAAGGATCTCAAGTCAGGATGGGGGTTTGCCACTGCCCTGCTGGGTGCCCTCTCCAATCGGGCTCCTGTGGTACTCCTGAGCTGGGGACGCTGGTCCTGTCTCAGTCTTACCCCTTGAGGATGCACATGTCAGCTGCCTCAAGAGGTCACAGGAGCTGCGTGGCACTGGCCAGCCAAGCCACACGCTGCCAATGCAGTTTAAAAGCATGTCTCTCCTGAAAGCTGCAGTCCCTCAAGGTAGTGGAATACTTAGGCTGACTGAGTAGTTTGTCCCTATAAAAATCAAAAACCTCTGCTCCTTCAAGAAGATGTACATCGTACAGAAATTATCTTCATCACGTGCAGGTGAATTGCTGCATTCGGGAGGAGCTGCAGTTGTGATGGAGCCACCTAGAAGACGGTATTCTGGGACCGGGAGCTGCAAAACGTAACATAAACCAGTGTGGCACTGCAGGGGGGTGGTCGGAGTGGGGCACAAGTAAGGCTGCATGGAGTATTTGCACTAAAAGCCTGGTGAAAGTCCTTCAGTTTCGTATTTCATTGCTGTAACCAAACTGCCAGATTTAACATATTCCATCTCTAGTGGTTGATGGAAACTGCAGGGATGTTCATGGTTCCAGATATTCAGGGAATTGCAAAGAGACAACTGTGCAAGACAGCGCGGTCCCTGGGCCTTGGCCTCCCCCGCCCCCCCACCCCAGCCCCAGCCCGCCCCATCCCTGACGTCCTCATGGCCCCATTGTCCCCACGGCCCCTTGTCCCCTGTCCCCATGGGTGGCAGGTGGGGACGGGAGCTCTTTGCATCCATGGAGCACCTTTTGGAAACCCAGGATGCGCTGCCTGCCCACCCTCTGCTCATTCCAGTGTTACAATTTTGTGGCAGACTTGTGGCATCCTGCTGCTGGGTCCCGTGATCTCAGACCTCCTGGACAGTCATCCCAGCACTCATAAAGGCATCTTCCCTGAGGCCACTTGAGTTCATGAGAATTGGGAGATGTTAAATGAGCTCTGAGTATGAACTGAAATACCTCCGTAAAATGCTAATAAAATGTGCTGCATTTTTTTTCCCTTCCACCCCCGGCTTTCTAGTTTCAGAACATTGCTAGCAGAAATTCAATGAATCTTCATGATAAGAAGATTCCTGAAGTCTGTAGAGCTTTGACTGCTTTTGGACTCAGTCGTGACTTCTCAAGCAAGTCACTTGGAAGTTCACATAATTGCCATAGTACAATGGATTTTAAAAACCAGACTATATCTTGTTATAAAGTCTGAGGGCCTGTCCCTGCCAGGGTCCTTGCAGGCTTTAGTCTCTGTGCCAAGGCTGCTGGCCACAGGACCCCCCGCCAGGAGCCGTAAACCTCACCCCTCAAAATTAAGGGGAATTTCTAAAAAGGAAAGGTGCATGCTCAGCGTCTCGGCCAGCCAGGCTAAGGAGGAGAGCAGGGAGAGGGGCACAGGCTGCTGCCCCCTATCCTGCCAGCTGGCACCCCACGCCTCTCTCCTCCGCGGTCGCTGGGACGGCGCGAGTAATCTGAGCTGCGCGCAGCGGTGACGACTCCCCAGCATTCCGGGTGTTTGATCCGAGGAAATCACCAGTGAGCCAGGAAATGTCAAGATTACATCACAGCCAGAATTTTTGTAAAGCCCTGAAAAAGAACTTGTTAAAGCCCATTTCTCTGCAGTGTGATACCAGCTGCTTTCGTTTTTGCTTTGCATTTCAACTTTACGGGAACAGGCGGGCAAGTCCTCCCCCCAGATATCACTTTACTTTCATCTCCCTTAGATTTACAGTGCTTTTGCTCACCGTGGCTGGGGCTGGAGGAGTGACTCCCTGTTTTGCTGGGCCCCTACTGAAGGGGAGATGTGTGGGATGCCCGTGGGCCACATCCTGCAGCTGCTGGTGCACCCGATTGCTTCAACACCTGAAGCCCCCGACGGAGCGCAGGCGTTGGGCCCGTGGGGATGCTGGCTGGAGCCCAGCTTGTCCACACTGGGAAAGGACAGAGGGTATGTGGCAGCGGAGCCACCAGCCCCTTCCCCGTGTGTTTGCTCCTGTTCTGGGTGGGCGCCCCAGGCAGCTACAAGGAGGTACCAAAACTTCATAGCAAAACTGCACCTTGTTATTGCACTCATTTTGCAATACTGTTAAGGAGCATCCAACAGAGTATGTGACCCACACATGTTTAATTTCTTTTACAGTCTCTGTTTTGATATATGCTGGATGTGTTTTTATAAAACGAAGATTTATTGGAACCTGGAATTTTATGGCTTTAAGGTTCAATTGAGTCCAGATTGCGAGTTTCTCCTTTTGGAAGACGAGGAGAAGGTTTAAAAGAGCCTGAAGAAGCGTGTTCCGCCTGTGGCTCATGAAACTCTAGGCCAAGGCTGACACCTTTTTGCTTAACTTCTAATATAATGTCAAAGCAAAAATTTACTATCAAATATTATGTCTTCCATATGCGATGCTCTGCTCCAGATACAGATCATGGCAATTGTGTTGGGCTGCTTTCTTTTAAGTTATTATCTGTGCCATGAGAAAGGCAGGACTCGGTGCAGGATCCAAGGAAGAATGGCAAGTCAGCATGAACTCAAACCATGCATAATTAACGATAATGTCTCTTCACTTACAAACGTGTGCTCCTGCTCTCGATTTTTCTTGTAAAAGGACAGCAATGCCTTTGCTGCCTACAATGCTCAGGAAAGCAGCGTATTTTTAAAACACATTCAGTGCTGCAGGAATATCTATTAAACACATTCCATGTATTTATATGACATTAATCATAAACCAAAGTATTTTCTTGGATGGTAAGCATAGCTCAGTAAAGAATAACATCAGTTCAGAAGAAAACTCAGCTCCTGTTTTGTACCAGAGCAAACCTGAAGTTTGCTCTGGGGAATCTGCCCAGGGAGGTGGTAGATGCCCCATCCCTGGAAACATTCAAGGTCAGGTTGGACGGGGCTCTGAGCAACCTGATCTAGTTGAAGATGTCCCAGCTCATGACAGGGGTTTGAAGTAGATGGCCTTTAAAGGTCCCTTCCAACCCAAAATACTCGATGATTCTATGAACTAAGTCCATTGCCTCCTGCAAAGATATTTTGCCTGTGTGTCAGGCCAGGCACAAGCAGGGCTGGCAGTCCTTGTGCTGTGGGGTTTGAGTAAGAGAAGGCCTTATGGGTGCCAGCTCAGTGGCCTGCAGAAGCCAAAGTGTTCATCATCTGCAATCAACATGGCAAGAAAATAATGAAATACTGTTTTTCTGCTTTGCTACCTGTGTCAAATGGCCTCAAGTGCTCTGGTAGGAAACAACCAGCATCCAAGGAAGCAGAGACTGAGTCCAGCTCTCCGGTTACCACAACATAAGTAAACAAACAAGTTTATCACAAGTGATGAGGGCATCATGCCAGTTTCAGTTGAAATAATAAAATAAAATAAAAAACACAACCCCAAACCAAGAAATTATTACAGCATGAGGAAAGTTCTGAATGAAAATGATTGTTCATGCGAATACCAGAAATATATCTTGTCATAAACTTGGGCCTCCACATCTGCTTCACCACCAGAGGATTCTTTATAAACAGCCTCTTTAATTTTATCTAACAGCCTGTTCGCAGACATGCAGTCCAAAAATACATCTCCTTTTCCTCCTCGCACTATCCTGAGCTTGGCAGGGCACCAAACATGAGGTTCAGCTCCTAGTTCAAAAAAGCCCTTCTTTAAGCATTGACTCTGAGCTTGATTTAATAAAAGTTCTGTTCGGCTTCCTCCGGGCAGCCCTAATGGGATGCAGAGCCCTGCACCTCTCAGGGGCTGCTCCAGACCTGCTCCATGTTGGGCAGTAAGATTGTTTTATGGTGAAATGAAATTACTCTGCAATGGAGTTGGGGAGCAGACTAGTGTTTTCCAGCGTGTCTTCTCCGAGGGGTGCAGAGCTTCGCTTTAGATCCTCCAAAAATGGGAGTGAGCGGGCATTGTGTGAAAAGCGGAGCAGAAGCCACAGCGAGGGATGCCCTGGTGCCGCCAGTACCCAGGACCCCCTCATGCCAGCCCTGTCATCCCCAGGGGAACAGAGGGAAAAGCATCAAAGTCCCTAAAAGAGCTTCCAGCCCACCGAGTGCCCAGGCAGAAGATGCATCTGCCAGGTCCCCAGCGTGTTATTGTGCTGCTGAGCACTGGTAGGTGCCCCTGAAGGAAAGACCAGGCATTTTTCAAAATAGGGATGTTACAGTGGGGTTTGTTCCCAAAAGGTCCCCCCAACACCAGCAGCAGAAAAAACACCTTTGTGCCTCCTGACACTGATGTTCCCAAGTGCAACACTGATTTTGTGGCTGATGATTGCCTGGGAAAGCTGGAAGGGATATTGGCTGCCTTTTAAGGCAAGGGCAAAAATGGGTGATGGTGCCCTAAAAGATGAAAAACCTCCCCACTGTGAGGGCTGCGCCATATCGCAGGCCCTACCTTCCAAAGAAATTAGTGCGAGAAACACTGTGTAATGTAGCATTCACTGCAATGCAGGATTTAGTGCTAATTAGCTGGATAATTGAAAACATTTAAGAATTATCCCATTTGACAAATGGAGGAGTGGATTTTAAGCATCAAAATTTGCAGCGATAAAGAAATATTAATGACCTGGTACATCTTGATGTCCAGTGGAAGGGGATGTTTAATAGTTTCTCCTTATGGTTCAGTTGTTTATTTAAATTACTTGGAAGCTAAAACAGCAGCAGACATAACCACTACTGTTGGGAGGGGTGTTAATAATAAGTAGATTTTATTTAGCATTGCAGCAAAGGATTAAATGGAGTAAAATAAAGAAGGGAGGAGTTTTCTGAGTGTTCAGCGAGGCAGGTCCCATTGCTGAGATGTGGAGGAGAATCAGCAGAAATGTCCCAGAGCCCATATAGTCACACTAATCCAGGCAAATTAGCAGCACAGGTGTGAAAAAAAGGGAACCACTGCTTGTGGCAAAGGATGCTGGCAGGTCTCTAGTGATGGAGGGGGACTCTCTCAGCTGGAGTGGGAGATGCCGGTGGCACCCTGGCGTTTGCTGTCACCTCCTGGGATGTTTTCTGATTGGTCCTTGTGGTCGCGCCAGGGTGGCTCAAGAGCCTTGTGCTGTTCTGCTGCTGGTCCCCAACGGCGCTTGAAAGGGAGAAGCAGGTTTAGCTGACATGATGCCCAGCTGTGAGCCGCAGTACACTGATCCTTCCTTTAATGTACTACAACAGGGATGTAATTCAGCTGTAAATTAGACAGCATATATTGGAAATCTTGCCATTTTGTAAATCACATTTTAGAAGGTATTTTAGTTATATCTAAGCATCCGCTCACTGGCAGTATCAAAATGCTAATGGTACCTGTGTATGCTCTGCAGGAGCTCCTGACATAACTGCATTTCACATCTCCTTAGCATGGGTTCAGATAACTCCAGACGTGGGGTACACGTGGATCTTCCTGGCATCTGTTTTTGGCCAGTCCCATGGCTAGTGGGGTCAAATGGAAAAGCCACTTTTGAGTGAAGAGGCTTAGAGGAGAGCAGGATGCGGGCAAGCACAGGCACCGCTGCCCAGGTAGGTGGTGGAGCTGCCATCTCTTGAGAATTCCCCAATTTGGCTAGTTGAGGCCCTGGAAAAACCCATCCCTTTCCAAAGCCCTTTCAGCCTCAGTTACTGTATCTAGAGCTTGAAGGCAGTGACAGTCTGTCTCTGAGCATTTATGGGATGCCCCTCAGAGCCCCCCTCGGGCAGAGATGCTAAAAGCCCCCCAGCAAAGCCTGGAGGAGCCGGCTTGCCCCAGCCTGACTGACGCTGCAGTACGAAGGAGGGTAGGAAGAAAGCTTGAAAAAGTCACACCGAGGCTGCAATTTCCAAACCAGTGTGAAGGAACTGGATGCCTTTATGCCCTCCAGCTGAAACACTAGGTCTTGGCTGTTAATAGACTATGCTGTAAATGTAGCATTTCCTTTACCTAACCATGGACAATTAGGGGGAGGGACTTCTTAATAGCCAGGCAAAAACCTTTTGTCTGCAGTGGCCTTCTTCCCCATGGGTTGCTGGTGGAAAAGAGCAGTTTGTGGGCAACCTAAGACAATGTGGCCATAACAGCAGCAAAAGCAGAGGGAGAGGCAGCCTCGGATGAAGCTGAGACAGTAAACAGAGAAATAACAGTTCTGAAACATCCATAGTTTTCCTGGATTCATTTCCCTCCTTTCCCAGCATTTTGCTGAGCACTACAGGATTCAAGCCATTATTATTTTAAGAAGTTTTTTTGGCTTTTCTGCCTGCAAAAATAGTCATCACTTGTAAATTGAAGGCATCGCTGTCTTATCTGGTCTGCAGCCAGAGGGGCTGGAAGCAATAGAAGAAGTGTGAACTTTCTCCTTCATCTCAGAGAACATTAACTTCAAAGCCCAGCCGTAAACTTTCAGATGTAATGACTATTTGTCCAAAGGAGAAACACATCAGCTTGATCAATGACTGAAAGGTATAAAACACAGAGATTACATTTGCTAAACACTTGTGAAAAGTACATGGTTATACTTGGGTACGTGGGGGGGTAGTTGATTACTGAATTATTTGGGCAGGCAGACCTTAGGGGCAGAATCAAAGGCTGTCGTGGTTTGTTGTAGGTCCAGCATCGAGTGGTTTCTGTCCCTAAGGAGGCTGGGCTGCCATGTCAGAGCTTGCCCCAGCATGCCGTTGGGTGCAGACCTTTGTCACTGAGTGGGGACCTTGTGGCTGTGTTGGCAGCTGCACGACCCCAACACTTTTCCTAATAAACTGTGGGAAAAAACTTATCTTTCAGCTGCTCAGGCAAAGTGTTTGAGTCTCACCAGCACTTTCTCTTGTGTCCTCACTCAAGCTGTGTGAGCGCCGACCAGAGGAAAAGCCACCCTGGGCAGAGCTGCCTCAACCCCTGAGCATTGCTGAGCTCCAGGGCGCTGGGTCCCTGGGCACCAAGCCCAGGCAGCCCGGGAGTACTAACAGCCGGGCAGGCAAGCTCAGAGACTTCAGACAATTTTGTTAAGATTCCTCACATCTCTACTTCTTTTTTTTTTTTTTAAGAAAAAACCCCTTTCCATTCTTCCATTGAAAATTCCCTGGAAAAAAAGAGAGTAAGGATGTATTTTTGTTTCCATGGTTTGCATACAAGGAATCTGGAGGGAAGAAAATTTATATTATGTGACTTTTTTCCTAAGGTATCTACCGCACATGCGCTTCCTGAGAACATCTCTTGTCCCCTCAGCCATTAGGGCTCACATGAGGAGCCCAGACCCCGTCCTCTTCCTGTGTGGTGAGTGCATGGTCCGTGTCCATGGCACACAGCGCTTGGGGAGATCACTTGGGGAGTGTAGGATTAATCAACTGTTTGGTGAAAGCATTTTTAAAAAGAAGTAATTGGGAGAACTTGCTGCTAGGCACTGGCTCCTGCTTTCTGGGGCTCTGGGGCTGGGGATGTGGTCCAGATCTTTGTGATTCCTGCCTGAGGATGAAGAGAAGAAAGTGCTGGTGTATGAAGAGATATTCTGAAAGGTCTGTAACATCTTCTGCCAACATCTTTTTTGAATCAGCCCTGCGTGAACAAGCAAGAGCCCAGGAGAACCGTGTCATCCTTGCAGGAGATCCAGGCTCACTGGGGTGCAGCTCTGCATGGGATGAGGGATGGAGGGCTGCCACCACCAAGGGAGCATCACCTTGCTTTCCCTCTGCCCTGACTTGGCCTGTGCCCTCATCCCTTTGTGGGGTATTGAAATACCTCTATAGGGAACCAAAGAGCAAAACTGAGCCCTCCTTAATCACCATACATGCTTAGGTCCCCAAATCCCTAACGCCAAAGAACACCTTTGGCAAAAAGACAAGAATCAAAGGCAGAAACTCCCCTCCTTACACCAGTTTGCATCTCCCAAAATGTGGTGTTGACAGGCAGCCTGCTAGCAGCAGGACCACAAGCCAGCTGGGCAGCAGGAGGCACTGACAGGAGAGGCAGCACTGCCCCGCTGCAGTGTGCTGAAGGGTGATGGCACTGGCATGTCGCAGGAGGCAGGCAGAAAGCAAGAGAAACAGGTAATCATATGAAAAGATTAGCCAATTTAGTATGTCTTGCTCCTCAGTCTTTGGTACACCTTCTTTGCTCCATTCAGTGTCATGGCCATGGGTGTCCTCTGCAGGGGGGTTTTTGGAGTAGATGGAACTGGACGTGCTCTGACCTCCAGGAGGTGAGTTACCAAGTGGCCCTCTCCCCCTTTGACATCCCAAACTGAATTCCTCCCGGCACTCTGGGGAACAAGCTTCAGTGACAGTCACAAAGGGCTGGAGCTGGGGGTGGCAGTGGGGTTGAGATGGCATACTGGAAATGTAAAGCACAACCACATGCTGAATCCATCTGGTCACCCTCCTCCTCATGGCACATCACCTTCTCCCCCCAATTACGCCCCTTGGTCCCAGTGGAGACCTCAGGGACAAGGACAGCTAACGGAGGGCAGTGGTGAGGAAAGAGGAGCAACAGGGGGGACAGATAAGTTATTTCTTTTAAGGGACACCTGACTTTACCCAGATAAAACCAGTGCAATGCCAGCAGATCCCATGTTCAAAAGATGCCCCAAGAGTGTTGCTGGAGCACAGTGCTCATTTTCCCCTGTAAGGATGCTGTTTGAGTGAGGGCAGCTGGCTGCTTGGCTCCTTTCCCCCTGTAAAGCTGTACCTGTGCTTTGTAGGTGTGTTGTGTATTTAATTCTGGTCTTTGCAATGGGATCCACTATAGCAATCCCCTTCCTGTGCATGCAGCCCATTTTCTATCTCCACCGGATCAGGTCCTGGGCTTCAAAGCACACGGCGAGCAGTGTCCCGTTTTATTACACGGTCATAAAGCAATGGCCCTTCTCTGGTTCCGTATACATAATAAATAGTAGTTATATTTGTAAATGGAGGCCTGCCAGAGACTTTAAGTAGAAGATGTGAGATTTACTCTGAAAAAGGAAGAAGAAAACAAGAATCCTGACAGCTTTCTACCTGGCTGTGCAGCTGCACTGAGAAAGGTGCCCTGCAGATCAAAGAGAACCCACTCCTGTTCTCCCCAGGTGCCGCAGCGCTTTGCCTGTTAGACCAGATATTAGTTATCAGGCAGCAATGCTATGGACAGCTCAAATGTGCACTTTGCTCTTCAGATGCTTTGAAAGCCAGAAGGATGCCAGGTTAGATTTAGAGAAGCACATATGGATGCGTTGCCTTCTCCAGCCTTGCACTGTTCCTTAAAATCCTCTGTTGCTCTGGATGAAGACAGACAGCACAGCTGTGGACAATCACAGCTGTAGAAGCATAATTGCAATTGCTGTCTGAGAGCTGCTTAGTGCTTCTGATAATCCTTGAGACCTGCAGTGAGTGACTACAGTACAAAAGGAGAGTATTTGGGGGCAGGGATACAGTATAAGAGCAACTCTGCAGAAGGACTGGAAAAAAATGCCTCTAACCTTTCAGTGTTTACATTTCACTGAAGGAAAAGAGGCACAAGCACAAGTCCAGACTGAAGCCCAGATTTCCCCACTCTGGGATTTCAATCACTTGGAAAGCATCTCTGAGGCAAAGTCCTATACAATGGCCTATCCTAAAGGCTGAGATGCCACCATAGCTCAGCTCTCAGCCTAGTCACTGGATAGAATTGCACCACCAGTCCACTGACAGCATATCCCACCAGTTCATATGTTTAAAGGGGTGTTCAGCTCCTGGGGAGGTAACAGGAAGGTGACGGCAGTGAAGTCTCATGTCAGTGTCGGGAACAACTGTGTTTCAGCAAAACCTCCCTCTAAACCCCATACACTGTGTAACAGATGGCACATCTGTTTCTATTTCCACTATGATCTCACTAATCACTTTTTAAGAATCTAGCATTCAGGGTTAATCAACATGAGCTGAATTATAGTAAAGGTTCCTACAGCAATGGAAAAATCCCATGCAACTCTCTTTCCCCAAGTTATCCTCTTGGATAGCAGGGTTTATCCTCTGCCCAAAGCCCTGTGATCCCTGCAAAGCCAGGGCCTCTTTCCAAAGAGCTTCTGCCTCTTCTAAGTCTTTGTCTATTTGACAAGGCAGATCTGCCAATAGTTGATTTTTCTGTTCAGCAGTTAAACAGTCATGATATAGGTGAACAAACATGTTACAGGTCAACCCCAAAACCCTCACAGGAATGAAAAGGTGGATTCCCAAGGAGATCTTGTCTTCAGGTGCAAGGCTGATGAAGAAAAGCTATCATTCACTGTAATCCACTGCCTAAAACATCAAAGGCTCAAAGCACCTAAGATGCAAGTTCAAGACCCTTCTGTTTCTCATACAGAAAAAGATTTGAAAAAAGGTTTCCTAGAAGCAGCATCACACTGGGTGTGCCAGGCAGCACTGGGGCCACATTGGAGCTGGAGCGCAGCAAGGCAGGAGACTGGCTTAGCCTAATGGTGCCTATGCTGCTCAGTAAAAGCAGGCCAGGACAGTGTGGCAATGCTGGGCTCACAGACACTGCAACTACAGCTTGTCCCTGCAGAGAAAATTTGTCTTGCAAACAGCTACTTGGAGTGATCCAAATCCGAGCCTGAGAGTTAGCGGAGAGTCCAGTGGAGAATGAGCAGAAGCCCAGGGCTGGAGTCCATCCCCTCTTTGCTGGAGATGTAGACATGCCCATCAGATGTACCTACACTGTCAGAAACAACTTTCCAGATGACTCACGGGGCCTCATCCTTGATCGTCCCCATTGTGTCAGTTAGCACATGCCCATGTTCTCCTCTAGAGTTGGACAAGTAGCTCCCTCCAACCCTCAAGAAGCACTACTCTGGGTACAGCTACTCCCTTCCCTCCTCCAGCATGGTCCCTCCAGCCTTTCCATCCTTCAGCTCTCCTGAACACTCTCATGCCTCGGTCTAGGGCATGCAACACACCCTGACTGCTTTACACTATGGAAACCCAACACTAGTGAGCTACAGTGTCGTCTTCATTATCCTGGGCATTTTGAGCTGAGATGAAAAAAAAAAACAACCAAACCCTACAAAAATACTAGGTCTCTCTTGGGTCCATAGGCACAACATGCAGGGACAAGCTGAGCTGTAGTCAAGTGCCATGTCATGCAGCCAAGGCCAACCTACTTTACATGGGCTGGCCCTGAGCAGAGTGGACACAACCACTCTCAACCACTACCTCCTGGCTCCCAGCTCTCTGGGGCAGGCAGTGTGGCCTTGTAGATATGCTGCTCTATCTGATACAATAAACAACGTAAATAAATAATTTATACCACATTATACCCTGAGCAGGAGGATTAGGAGAGCCCTGTTGCAGGCTGACCCACAGCCTGTGGTTTGGTCGCAATCTTAAGGTGTAGCACATGTCAGGTAAATCCTCACTCCCGTTGAGGTAGAAAGGGCCTTCAAACATCTCTCCCCAGTGTTACTTGTCTGGATTTTCTTGTGATATCAGCTTCAAAAAAAGTCAAAAAACATCTCTTCAGAAATATCAAAGCAAGACATTTTGATCTTTCTAATTTTATAGGTTAAATCTGATTAATGGATTGCACTCCTATTGGCAGATAGTTCTGATCAACAAGAAATTGTGTTTTTCAACTGTTCTTCAGAAATCCTTGGCTCTACTTGGACCCCCCCTCCCACTGCCACAGGAGAGGGCAGAGAGGTTGTAGGTAATGCTTCTTGTACGGATCAGCTCTGCTCTGGCTCTAATGTAGCCACCAGCTGGTCTCACCCTCTGCCAGCTCTTCTGCTTGGACACACTGAGGTTCTTCAGTACTCTCCATCTCTTGCTGTGGGCAGCTTCTTCCTCAGCCGCATCTCTCCCGCTGCCATGTAAATATTTGGTTATGTAATTTAATTTCCATATTGAGGATTTTTAGCTGTTATTGGTGTTTCTATGTCCTTGCTTTCAGGACACAAATCTTTATGATCCCATCAGGTTATACCACCTATTGTCTGTTATATTTTAAACACCTTCTTAGGAACAGGTACAAACACAGCAATGATAATTTTTGTTATCAGGACATGACAGTGGGCCTCCATGGGTGGCTTGACTGAGAATGGCCACATGTCCTCTGAGGACACACTACTTGGCCCTGATTATTTGCTGCATCCATCACCATATGCACCAGCATCAGTCAGCAGGGTCCCACAAAGCCCACTGGAGCCATTACAGGCCATTAAAATGGCAGCCTTGGCACTTGCAGGGCTAGCACTGCCTGCAGGGTATGAAAGACATGCATTCCTGGTTGTGGTCCTTTTAAAGCTGACTTGTTTTAAGAGGAATTTCACTGTGCGCAGCTGGCAGTGGCAGCCAGCAGACATGACAGTGTCCGGGCTCCACTTTGAGATCTTCAAGAGTCTCTGGGGCTGCTGAGGGACTCCTGGAGCCCTTTGGGGACCACCTGGGTGATGCTGTGGTTGAGGATGCTGCAGCCTCCAATGGGGCTTGGCCAGCCCCTGCCGTGCCAGCAGCCTCGGCCCAGGTTGAGCTCCTGAAGGAAGGTAAAGGTCTACAAAGTTGGGGCTGAGGGACACTGGGGACCTCCCGCCAGGGTCAGGGGATGCTTGGCTGTCCCAGCCCCTCAGCAGAACCTGGAGGATCTGGCAAGTGGTAGCAGTGGGAGATTCCCTGCTGCAGGGGAGAGAGGCCCCCATCTGCTGACCCAGTCTGGCATCTAAGGATGTTTGCTGCTTGCTGAGGCTCTGGTTTTGCTTTTCCATGAGGCCACCAATGAAATGGCCAGGGGAGACCTGGAGTACATCAAGCATAGCTACATGTCTCAGGGGGTGAGTGCCAAGGCCGTAGGGTCCCTGCTGTTTTTCTCCTCAATGCTGCTGTTGATGGGGAAGGGCTTCAGGAGGAGTGGATGGATCCTATGGTGCAACTACTGGTTGTGCAGCTGCTGTTAACAAGGATTTTGTTTTTATTACTGTGGGAGTCTCTTTGAGGATTGAGGACTACTGGGAAGGGATGGGATCCATCTCACCAAAAGGGACAAAAGTGGGCCAGCAGACTGGCCAACCTGCTGGGGAATAACTTCAACATAGGAACAATGGGGGAGGGAGTTGGCAACCCACCATCATGTGAGGAAGTGCTGGACCAGGTTGGCAAGGAAAGGGTTCAGTGTGATGCGGACAGGAGACACATCATAATCAACAAAACAGGGGTGAAGGGGGTAAGCCTCAAGGCTACCTACATAGATGAGGAAGTCCCTATGGGAGAACTTCATGGTGGAAACTCTCATACTTATTCTGGGAAATCAGTACGACTGGGTGCCTCTCTGAAGTGCCTGTACACTAATGCGCGTGGCATGGGGAACAAATAGGAGAAATTAGAGGTCTATGTGCCATTGCAGGGATATAGTCTCATTGCGATCATGAGTTGTGGCAGAACAGCTCCCTGCTATGGATGTTGCCAGGAATGGACACAGGCTCTACAGCAAGGAGAGGCTGGCTAGACAAAGTGGGGGATTCCCTTGATTTGAGGGAACAGCAGGAATGCATGGACCTCTGCCTTGGATGGATGAGGAGCCAGCTGAGAGCTTACGGGTCAGGATAAGTGGACAAACAAACATGGGTGACGTTGTGGATGTCTGCTGTAGACCATCTGATCAGGAAGAAGTAGTTGAGGTCTTCTTGAGGCAACTGGAGGAAGTCTCATGTTTGCAGGCCAATGAGGACGTTGGAGACTTCAACCATCCCAATATCTGCTGGAAGGGCAACACACGAAGGCACAAGCAATCCAGGAGGTCTCTGGAGTACACTGATGATAACTTTCTGACAGGAGTGACTGAAGAGGCAACAAGGGGAGACAATTTGTTGGACCTCAGAATCACAAACAAGGAAGAAATGGTCAGGGATGTGAAGGCTGGGGTGGCTTTGGCTGCAGTGACCATGACATTGTGGAGTTTAGGATCATGAGAGGAGGGAGTATGGCAAAGAGCAGGATCACAACCCTAGATTTCAGGAGACTTTAACCTTTTCAGACTGCTGCTTGGAAGAATCCCATGGGATACAGTCCTGGAAAGCAGAAAGGTCCAGGGAAGCTGGTTGATTTTCAGAGATCACCTTCTACCAGCTCAAAAATGGTCTATGCCCAGATACAAGACATCAAACCAAGGCAGCAGGAGGCCTGCATGGATGAGCAAGGTAGTCCTGGCAGATCTCAAACACAAAAAACCCAAGGGTGGAATCAGAGTCAAGTAACCCTAGGAATATTATAAAGACACTGTTGGAGTGTGCAGGGATGGAGTTAGGAAAGCCAAAGCCCACCTGGAGTTGAATCTGGTGAGGGACATGGAGGGCTTCTATGGCTAGAAAATGTGGGACTGCTGCTGGATGGGGAAGAGGGGACCTGGTCATGCAGAACATGGAGAAGGCTTAGTGAGGAGAAGGTGGTGACTGGGAGAAGTAATTTTGTTTTTATGAAAGGGAATCCATGCTTAATCAACTCCACAACCTTCTATGATGAGATGACCAGCTTAGTGGATGAGGGAATAGCAGTGGATGTTGTTTACTCAACTTTAGCAAGGCTTTTGACACTATCTCCCATCTGCATAAGTAAAATGATGAAGTATGGGCTAGACATGTGGACAGTGAGGTGTGTGGAAAACTGGCTGAACTGCCAGGCTCAAAGGGTGGTGACCAATGGCATGAAGTCCAGCTGGAGGCCAGGCACTGGTGGAGAACCCCAGGGTCAATAATCGGTCCAATACTTTTTAACATTCTCATTAATGACCTGGATGATGGGATAGACTGCACCCTCAGCAAGTTTGCAGAGGAGGAGGGAAGTAGGGGTTGATGCACCAGTTACCTGTGTCATGATTCAGGGGGACCTCAGCTGGCTGGAGAAAAGGGATGACATCAATCTCATCAAGTTCAGTGAAGGGAAAACTCCTGCCCCTTGGAAGAAACAACCCCATGCAGCAGTCCACACTGGGAGCTGACCAGGCTGACAAGCAGCTTTGCAGAGAAGACCTGGGGCTCCTGGTGGACAAGCTGTCCGTGAGCCAGCAATATGTCCTTGTGGTAAAGCAGGCCAACAGCCTCCTCAGCTGCGTTAGGAAGTCACTAGCAGGTCAAGGGAGGTGATCCTGCCTATCTGCTCAACACTGGTGGTGCTGTGTCCAGGTCTGGGCTCCCCAGTACAACAGAGACATGGACATACTGGAGTGAGTCCTTCAAAGATGCTTAAGTGACTGGGGCAACTGAATGAGGAAAGGCTCAGCACACTGAGGTTGTTGACCCTTGAGAAAAGAAGGTTCAGGGAGGATCTTAACTATGTGTTGAAGTACCTGATGTTGGGAGAGAGTAAAGAAGATGGAGCTAGGCTCTTCTCAGCAGTGCCTAGTGACATGACAAGAGGCAGTGAGCACAAACTGAAATACTTTTTTACTGTGAGGGTGGTTGATCAACAGAAGAGGTTGCCCAGAGAGGTTATGAAGTCTCCTTCCTTGGAGATACTCAAAACCTCACTAGACATGGTCCTGGTCAACCAGCTTTGGCTGACCCTACCTGAGCAGGGGGCTTGGCCCAGGCAATCTCCAGAGGTCCCTTCCAACCTCAACCATGTTGTGATTCTTTGAGTTTCATTTTAAATCTCCAGCAGAAAGCACAGTTATTTTCCAGTATTCCATCAATTCTCACCTCAGTACAGGAAATCTGGCTTTCAAGCCCAACAGCACATTGAACCTTTACCAAACCTGTGAGCCTAGAGTTTCAGGAGAGCTTTACATAACGAACAAAGGAGGTACAAAAGGTGCCATGCAAGTCAGATGTTTCTACTACAACCATACCATCAGAAGTTTCTCAACCAAAAGCATTTGCTGTCAGGACAGAGTGGAGCCAAGTCAGCCTGATTCAGGTTTTTAGAGTCAATTTTGTAGTGTCAGAAGGAGTTACTTAGTGCCACCCAGTGTTGGCAGCTAGAAAAAGGAAGGTTTAAATATGGTTACAACTGGGTGTAGCCCAGTGAAATGGGAAAAATATCCCTACTCTTGCTTTCTGTATCAGGAGTGAGTAATTCCACAGAAGCTGTGCAGCATCGAGGTCCAGGAGACAGCTGTCCTGCAGCTGAAATGTGGCTTATCCGTCTTAAAAAAAAATCTTCCACCTTTTATATTCACTTTTCCAAGAAGATAATCAGTTTAAGAGGTAGATGGCCTCTTTTGTTACAAGACTCACTCCTCTAGTCTGATATCAGTCTAAAAAGCCGTGCTGACTTTTCTGGTTAGTTGTTCAGAAATTTAGACAAGAAGCAACTATGCAAGAGGTGTCTCTTTCCTAGGATAAATAGAGTACAGTTAAAACATTATCTTTTTCCCTCTTTATCTCAGATGTTGCATGTGACCTGCCTTTTCCTTGAAGTCTTCCAAATTACATGGGATCTCACATATATCAGACATGGAAATAAACACTCTCCCAGTTATGATCTTTGGATGATTGAATAATTGCTCTTACACTTTTGTCCTTCAAAGGATTATACAAAGCTGGTTAAGTGTCACAGTGCCATTTATCAGACAAGGAAAGAGAGGTGCTGAGCAGGCATTGTCCTCCCCATTGCAGCAGAGAGCTGGGACCTGGCCAGGAGGGGATGGATGAGACCCAGAGCCCAGAACTCAAGTGAGAAAGAGAGGAAGGGGAAAACAAGGCACTGAGATGACTCAAACCTGCCAGTCACTGGTGGTTGAGTGGATCCCAGGGTTGTGGTTTCACCTGTAGTGGCCATGGCAGAGAAATCCTCCTTCTAGGATTCTGGGGTCCTTTACTCTGCCCTGAACGTCTTGTTGCCCAGAGAAAAAAGAAAACAACAGCAATCTGAGTGGTTCTCTGCTGTTTTTTTATTTCAGCCCTTAGAAGACAGAGGTTCAAGGAGAGACTGACACAGGAGTTTATCTCACACTGATACAACAAAAACCAACAGCAAAATGAAGGGTGGTTGCGCTCTGAAGCAACCTCCCCTCCATGAGGTGCCACGCTGGTTATCCATGTTTCTGGGTGGGAGTAATCCCTACTGGCATTTTTACTTTTTTCTCTCACCCATGGAGCCATCTCCCAGTCACACAGCCAATTCCTTGGATTTATGCCTGCTGAAAACAAGCTTCCTTTCTCACTTACCTTTCACCGAGCACTGGGAAATAGGCCAGGCAGTGCGGCCGCAGGTCACGTGCTGAAAACTCCTCTTCTGTGGGGCCAACACACTCAGGGTGGTTTTTTCTTCTCTTCCACAAGGTCCCACAAGGTTCCTGGAGGACCTGGGAGCTGGGCTGGCTCTGCTGGCTCCTGTAGGAAGACCTCTACAGTCATTAATTACATCTGCATGTCTCACTAGGGCCCCGCATGTCCTAGGTGCTCTCCACAGCTATGAGATTCCCTGTCCTCCTCCGACAGAGCTCACAGTTTAAAACCCAAGGTGGAAAATCACTAATTCCTGGGACGACTGCTCAGATGTGCCTCAGGAATTCATGAAAAAGAGAATTTTCCTGAAGAAGGGCCACAGGACACAGTGTATACAGAGAGTTGGGCGGAGGAAGGAGACCAGACAAATACAGCATTCATGGAAATATATCCGTGTGCATCCCCTGAGTTAGGAAGGTTTACAATGACAGACAGTCCCTGCTCCAGAGGTTTTACAGTCCCAGTGATCAGGATGAAATAGCAGGAAGGGGAAAGGCAGAAGCAGGAGACCTGGGGGTCCCTACGTTACATAGAGCAATTCTGCTCAGTTCACAGGTCTGAGGCATTTTTAAGCCTATAAATAAACTGGGAACGTTAATGATGCCATTAATCTCCATTGGCTGCCATCCCAGCTATTTTCAGTGGCGAGGTTACCTTGCCTCTCCCAGCAAAAGTAGGTCTCGAGGGGAGGGTTGGGCGAGCAGTGAGGACGGATGCCGTGTGCCCGAGGCCTGGGGCCACCGCCCTCGGCGGGAGGACACTGCTGCTGTCCTTGGCAGCGCATCAGGAGGAGGTGTCCCCAGCACTAACCCTCCTGGCTCCCTGCCTGGAGGGAAACACACAAAAACAGTCATCAGGTAATAAATGACAGGAAAAAGTGCTCCCAGCTGCAGAGGGAAGTGCATGCCTGCTCCTGCCTGCAGCCCCTGCAGCGGAGACCCTGTCCTCATCTCCTGCAAGGAGATAACCCTGATGGAGACCCTCTGCTCCTCTGGGCCTCCTGGGAGCCTGCTCCCTCACCTCTGCCTTTCCAAGGACAGAAAGTGGCAGGGCTCATAGGTACAGGAAAGGGGGGAGCATAGGAGGGGACAGGCCAGGGGGCCCCAGAACACTAGCCTAGGGCAGGGAGCGGCTGGGGTGCAGGTCTCTGGGGAGAACAAGGTCTAACCTGAGAAAGCTTCTTGCCAATCACTCACACCAATAGTCAGTGCTTCCCTCATAGTCAGAGAGAAAAGATGTCCCTTTCCTTTCTATCCAGGGAGAGCAGGAATGTCATAAATTCAGATGGTAAAAGGTTCTTTTCCTCCTTCCCACAAACACCAGGGGAAAAAATAAAGAGGTGGATACATGTTGCTTTTCCATTCTTGTATAAAGCTGGTTTGAGGCAGATCAATATATAGGTGCCCCAACGCATCCTTGCATTGTCACATATCGTATGACACAAGAAAAGCTCTTCTCTCTGCTCTTTGCTAAGGTCTCACTGTGGGATCCCCTGAGGAGACCAACCCCAGATCCACATCTGCCAGGGACGAGAGTGGCCCAACATCTGCCCTCAGTGCTCACACTGTCCCCAGAACTGATTTGGCTGTAGATGGTATGGTCCCAAGGTTCATCTTACCAGTGTACCTTGCTTTTGCTTATTTTGTTATTTCTGTTAAAATATGCCAGGAAAAACGAATTCCTAAAAGAAAATTAAGGTCAAATTTACTGGAAATAGATGTCTTTGAAAACCAAGTCTGCACGCTGCTTTCCTTTGACCTGCCTGCTCAAATTTCCAAGATGGTCAGATACTACCACATGTGGTTAGAGAAATGAATGCTCCTGTACCACCAGATAATAACGCTGGCCAAGCTTTTCTTTTATCTTCCGCAACAAGCTCAAGAAGTTGAGACATTCGTATCACAAAAGAGTTGTTCACACTCTGGTCCCAAGTGACATTTGGCTACTGTAGCTGTTAGAACTTACTCTCCTGAAGCATTCAGTGGCACTGGACTCAGTTTCCCTATCTTCTCAGAAAGCACACACTGGTTTTTGTTCTTTGTGTTACTCAGTGTTGTTTCCCAAATTCTTAATACCTATAGTGGTCTGGATGCCACTTCCTTATAACATATCAGCTAGGAAAAATTAAGAGAAATTTGGGTGGTTTTCTCACCATAACAATGACATTTTGGGGCCAATTTCTCTGTGGAAGATCCAGCCCTCTTGACATGGCTTGCAGCTCACAAATAATGCAACTTGTTCTCCCTCAGGAACTGCTATGAAACACATTTAATTTACTTGGGATTTGTTGTTTTGCCTCAATTATATCCAGTGGATGATCTGAAAGCACTGTTAATACTATAGCTTCCACGCTGCAACTGCTCTCTACTCTCTTTTAGGGGTCATGCAGAATATGACCATTTGAAGGTCTCTGGAGGCCTGGGAAGCAAGTGCATGGCATAAGGAGGCAAGGTTTGGTGCTGCATATAGACAAGCAGAGACAAATGGATCCCTCACTGTGCATTGGATCTGTGAAGGGGAGCTATGGACTCAAATGCTGATGGCAAGATCTGAGACACCAACCCCAGTGATATCCTACTATACAGTGGAGAAGAAGTTTTCCCCTCCTTAATGAACTTCCATAGTGTTAAGCCATTTTTTCAATGCCTTTGCAAAGACTCCTTTTTGGTCCCTACTGCCCATAACTGGAACTCTAGGGAGCCTCTCAGCCCCACCGTTCACTCAGGACACTGCCCTTTTGGATGTGCTAATGCAGTGCAGCAGGGAGCAGGCACTACAACAATTCTTTGTCTCCACAGAGGTGTCTGTGTGTCACATCTCCAGCAGCTTTGGCAGACTCGGTGCAGTTATTATTAACTCCTAATAGCTACTTGCCGACTTTGCTGGGTGGTTGCCAGGATGGGAATTTTCTTTATCAGTGGAATTTCATCAGTTGGGTTTGCTTGCCATGCATCAGTTTGTTACATTTAGAGATATAGCCATCTAAATTCTATTGGTATAAACTGAAGCAACATCAATCTCAGTAGAGAACTGTGGAAAAAAAGCCCCTCAAAATCACTGTTTTACTCCTAGTATTCTGTGTCTGGAGAAACAGCATGTTCAACAAGAAACCAGCTTGCAATTGCAATCTGGCACAAGACACACAGAGATACTCCAGACAGACTTAACATTCACCTTGACAAAGTAATCAACTTGTCAAGTAAAGGAAGTCATTGTGGCCAGAGTGGTGATGGAAGGTAACTAATACTCTCCATCTGCAGCATCAGGCAATTAAGGATTTAAAATATTACGAGAGGAGAGCTGAAACGTTAGAGAAGAAAACATATATACAGAAGTGGAGACATTAGCAACATGTAAAGGCCAGAAAAATGGGAAAAAAAATGCCAGAAATGTTTCATATTCAAATGAATAACAGCCTCAAATGAAGTGGTTAAAGCTTGTTGCATATGGTAAAAATACAGGCTAAGCCAAGCAAATGGTCTCAGGCTAGTAGCACAGAAGATATTATCTCCCTAGAGCAAAAAAGGCATCTGTTTATTTATCTTGGTTATGAAAATGTCCTTGTCAGATGTTAACCATGTTGAGCTCTTTCTGGGCAGGTCACTTCCTCCCAGCTGCAGAAGTGACTGGTAAACCAACACATGATGCATCTACCCATCCTGAGCAGTCATCCCTGCTCTTCCCAGGAGTGCTAAGCTCCCCAAGCGGTCTCAGAAATTCCAGCCCTTCCTCAGCCTGGAAAATCCTGCTACAGGAAAATGTGGCTGCTAGTAGTAGCAACACTGGAAGCCTGTGCTCCTGTGAAGCCTCACCTGTACGGAATCACTCTGCGGGGACAGGGTTACATGAAAAAGTGCCTTTAATGGCAATACTGGCTAAAATAATTCCTTCCTGCTGACCCCGCTGCTCATTCACCCCAGAGCATGGTTCCTGCTGGCACAGCCCTTCCTGGCAACAAGAGGGGAGTGCTGAGAACTGGGGCCCAGACCAGTCTTACATAAAATCCAGCAAAAACTTGTTGCTGCTTAGAAAAACCCACCAAGCAAAGAAAAAAACCTAACTCTGGGAGTTCCCTGCTTAGCACACTGATGAAGAGGTGATGCACTGCAGCTCAGAGGTAGGAGGAAGCAGCTAGAGCAGCAATGGGCATTGCTGCCAAAGGTTAGTCTCAAACTATGTCCACTGTTTCCACATTTCCAGAAGGAAAGAGCGAAGGGTGACAGTGTCTCAGACAGGCAACAGCTGGAGTGAGGTGGAAGAGCTGAGCCCCGCACCAAGGCTTAAGTGAAACAATGCATGCAACCACTGACTGACAGCACTGGTGTCTCCAGGAAGGTCTGAGGACCTACACCTGATCTGCACGTTTCAGAGACCAACAAAAGCAGTGATTCATCAAAGTCTCTCTTGTTAGTGTTGACAATTAACTCTTATATTTGCCTGGGAAACAGGTCCTGGTGTCTTTCCTCCAGGAGGCTCAGGTACAGAGTAGGGTACACAGAAGTAGTAGCCCATTGTTGCCTTCTGTAGGACCAGGATGATGCTGCGCTGGCCAGGCAAGAAAATGAAATTGCTCCCCTGGTCCTAAGGGAGTGTTGAAGAGACTACGGCATTCAAGAACCCTGGAAATGACCACAGCTATATAAACCTGACATCTCAGTATGCCCTGAAGCAGCAGAGCCTCCTACTGCTGCTGGTCTGAACAGACTGCTTTAGCTAGTTTGGGTTTCTTAGTGTACTAGAGGAGAAATTAGACAGTTGTGAGATTCAGTCTCTAATTAGGTCCCTGTAGTGGTAAGATTGCTCCCTTTATAATCACTCAGTGGGAACTCACACTTTATCTTCTGTACTCAAATTTTTATTTCTTTCACCCTCGTTTTCTATCTAAAGCCTGCAGTCTCCCAGTTCACTGGATGACAGCTGCAAAAGCCTCTGACATTCACTTTAAGGACATTTCATTTCAGCTGCTTCACATTTCTTTTTGACAAGCTCTTCTAGCGATATTTACTGCAACTAATGAATTAACTCATGGCTGGACCACTCGCTAGTCTTTTCAATCCACACTGTTTTAAATCTTGATTAGCTGGTTTGATTTTTAAATCTCAGAGAATTGCTAAATCCAAGCTGTCCTGCAGCACGAGGTGATTGGGAGATTGTTCCCAGTTACACAAAGCAGCAAGCCATGGGCATTAGGCATTAGGCATTTGGGGCGACTCCACCTCTTCAGCAGGTAGCAAGCCAGTGTATTAACCAGAGGAAGTAGTTCAGTTCACAGGGAACGTTATTTGGATAGCTGGAAAGAAAGACTCTTACTAATTTAAGGGTATGTGAAAAATGATGCAATGCAACATGAACCACATTTCACAAGCATCTTGCACAAGTGATATGAACAAATGCACCTTTCTCCAAACTTTTGCAGATCCTCTTTTCTGTTTCTAGCTTCTGAGCACATCCTTAGCAATGAATAGCAGTCCAGAGTTTCAAATTAGGATCCTTATCTGAGTTTCTACATAAAGTTAGTCTGATCTGTATAGTCCCAAGATACTGACAGGGTCTGCAGGTGTTCAACTGTTGAGGCAGTCAGGTCATTTTTATTTTGGCAACTAACTGTGGGTGTAGGCACCTGATTTTCAGTGATATGATTTCCAATTTTAAAATTCTGGCTTGAAGGTAAGCAGAAAACTGGAATTTGTAGCTCAGAGCCTGGGAATACAATAGTCATGTAGTTGCCTAAGTTCCGGCTGAAAAGCCAATGCACATGAAGGCAACTTGTCAGACAACTTACAACAAAATAGGGAGTTATTAATATCAGAGTCTCAACTGACTTGAGAGTCAAACTATATCAAACAGAAGGTGTCTTCCCTTTTTCCTATTTATCTCTTGCTATTTTAGAAACCAGGGGAGACAAAGAGTTAAAGAGTTTCTCAGTTTGGTGCTACAAGGCAGTGAAATTGAACTGGCAGACTGAACATCACCACAGTAAAGATATGGCATCTCTCTCCTCAAGACTTTAAAGCTTTTGCTGTATTTTTAAACAAATAGGCAACCTACTTTGAAATGATGGAGTGGAACATGACAAAATAATGTAGTGCAATGGCATTCAGGAATTTAGACATAGTGAACAATAAATGAAATTACAGGGGAGGGTAATAGGCTGGCTTGGTATAATTATCTAAGGAAAACACTGGAACTAAAGAACTTTCTCCTGAGAAAGTGTCATTTGATTTTTAATTAACACAGGTCATTAGGACTACAGTTCCATGTTGTGTCTGCATGACGGTTTACCAAAGCAAGATCAAATTACTGGCAGGGTCCTAGGAGGAAGCTCTAGGGTAAAGGAAAAATACCGTACATGTTGGCTTACCACTACACAGTATAGAAATGAGCAAATCTTGCTGGACTCATGGCCCAGCCTCATCATATCAGAGCATCACACACCAGAGAGCACTTAGCTCTCTGTTTTCACTGCTGCTGAACACAGTATTTTCTTTCAAACAAGGACAATTTGAAAAATTGCCTTTTCTAAACGGCAACTGGACACAGTCCCTTCGTGAAATGTGAGACTGAGCAGGAAACCCTGCGCTGAAAGCAGCCAGCGATGGCAGAAAAGGAGAGCCAGCCTGTTGGGATGCGGGTTCATTGGCTGCTGGTGCTCTTCTGTGTCTCATCAGCCACTGTGAAGGTGATGGGGCCAGGGAGCTGCCTTCCTGGCCCCCACATTCTCAGAGTATTTCACAGAAGACACATGTTGGTCCCAGGAAAACTGGCACTGGACAGGAAGTTAAATGCAAACCCAAGAATATTTTATTTATTCCAATTTAAAATTAGGCAGGTGATACTTTGTAGTGTAACCTGGCTTTTCTTTAAAAGACAAAACACAGAATGCTTAACACTAGCAGCAGATATATAATGTCTCTTGCAAAGATTTCCATTCTCTTAGGGAAGCAGGAGATGTGAGGATGCATTTGGAGGGCTCTTTCACTCTTTCGGAGTGTTTGGGGGTTTGGGCCTGTTTCTTTTTTCCCATCCTATCTTGCCGAGCTACTCACAGCCATGTGAAATAAATTTCTAGAAGCAGATCATTCCCACATAGCCCTATGCCTCTCAATTTACTCCAGAAAAGCATTGTTTGTAGCTTTAGAAGACAAAAAAATAAATTAAAAAAAGAGGTGCATATTCTTTTCTGTCTTGGATAAGGCTTCAGCTGCAAATGTAAGGCAAGAGTCACACTTGGGTTTCCACTAGGGTTGCAGATGTCAGACAAAAACACTGAGGATTTCATTGCTACCTCAAGGAAATCTACTGTAAATGCATTTGTTACCTACAGCATTGATGTAAGCAGCATATTTCTCATAAGAAGGTACATCAGTTAGTTGTCCCCCAACACAGCATCTTTCCTCACACTCAGGCCACTTTGGGGGTTGTTGAGTGAAGATGGGTACAGCAAACAGATGCCAGACTCCTAGCCAGAAACTTTTGTGATCATTGCTACAGCCCTTACTAGACTTTAATTGTCCAAGCTTCATCCATATAAGGGAAAAAAACCCCTGTTCTCTCTTAACAAGAGGGCACAGGAGCACTGGATGACAAAATGGCTGGACCCACCAGCTGGCAAATGCAATTTCACATTATAGCTGAGTCAAACAGCTTCTTACTGTAGATGAGGACAGGCTCCTCTCCAGCTCTGGTCCCATGCTCCCACTCCTGCCTTTGTCACTTTGCTGACTCCCACCCTGAGGACACTGTTTCAAGGATCTAAACCAAAGAAAAATAACTCTACAAACCAAGTAAGTCTTCTGAGTCCCATGCTATTATCTTAGCTGCTAGTCCCTTCCTTGCAAGCAGGGAAAAGAAAAAAGATAAGGAGAGGGCAGAGAAAGGCTTGAATCCACAGCAATCCCATACTCTTTTCTTTTTTTCCCCCTTTCTCTCTCCAGCTATCACTCCAGCAAGCTCCTGTTTTGCACCTCGGTGCTTCTCGGAGGCCTGGCCTGTTGAGGAGACAAGCTGCTCCCCAGCTCCTCGCCCAGCACACACTGGCCTCTCCTGCACATGGCAAGTACAGCTTAGAAGGAAGGAATAACCACTCACCTCAGCCTCACCCGGGGAACTGAGTTGGATGCAGGAACTGGGAAGCACTTTCCTCTTGCAATATACCCTGCTGCCAGCACTAGCCAGCCACTCCTCACTGCATAGGCTCTGTAGATCCTGGGATTTACCTGCCTGCATGGTCCTAGCAGGTATCCCAGTGATGGAAGGCTCCAGCCTGACTTTATGGATGAGGAGGAGGAAGGGAAGAAAAACAGTTTCAGATTAAGTGGAATTAGGCAAGACAAAAGAGTGGTTACTAGGAAAAGAAAATGAATGATATAAAAATAGATATTAAGAGTTTTCATATTTTAAGCAAGAAATGCAAGAGACAGGTGAAATGAGGCAGAGTGGAAGGAAAGCGTTCTGCAGTGTGAATTAAGAGAGATTTATAGCAGAACATTAATTCCCTGTGTAGCTCATGTCAAACATTTCTTTGCATTTGAAAGTTGGCTACACTGAGCGCTCTGAAGGTTTCCCTTTGGTGTCCAAGGCATACAGTCAAAAGCTAATGCAGAGTGAATCTCTTCAGGGCCTGGTATGGCTCTCTCTCATACCATACCTGAATGCCTCACAGACTTTGAAGTATTATTCTCATATGCTTCAGGGGAATGGACGTGCTGTTTTTCCTTGGAGGGGAACAGAGAGGATGGGAGGCAGAGGGGATGGGAGCAGCTCACCCAAGGGAGTCACTGGCAAGGAGGAAACTGGACATAGATCATCTAAGTCTCAAGCTAGCACCTGAACTCCCAGACACACCCTCTTCTCCCCCAAAATGTGAGAAAAGAAGAAACAAAACCAAAGTCATTCCACAGTGGTTTAAGTCATTTGAGAGTCCTGGCTGCAACCTCCCACACAGCAATCACCACACAATCCTGGCTGGTTCCACCACTACCATGTTACCTTTCCCCTCTCAGGTTTTCTGTTGCATCTTGACATAAGTTGAGAGCTGCCTGAGGCAGACTGTTTAACCTTCCCCATTACTTTGCATGTGGCATGCAGTATCATGGGGTATCTCACAGTTTTGGACTCTGAACTGAGTTTTTGACTCTGGGAGTCAAATTATTTAATGCCTTGTGAAGCCTTTCCATCTCTGCAAGCAGCTAAGAGAAGCAATATGTGTGAGCCAGAGCCATCCATACACACCACTCAGGTTTTTCCCTCTCTGCTCATTCTGAGATTTTTGATATTAGGGAGATTTTTTAGGTTGCAGGCAATAGCTCTTGAGGGTGACAAGAATCTGGCTAGTGAGTCAAAACAAGCCTAAAAGACCTGCACACAGCATAGATCACGTTATAGGAATGAGGCCCTGCAAATTTGTTTATGAAAACTCTGATGTCCAAAGTGCTGCTGTGAAGGATTTATGCACTAGAGATGTGAGTATGTGTTCCTGTTCCACTACTGACTATTTCTATGTATCTCCTCTCTTCCTGCCCTTCAAGGCTTTGCTCTGAATAAAGGGATGTATACTATTCCTGAGGAGTCTAAGGAGAGAATCTACAGGGTAAAGATTTGCTTCAAAGCAGATCTTCAAACATCTGTTTGTACTTATGGCAAATATTTAGCACACTACAGTGCATAGCTGCCTGTAGCTTCAAGGCAAACGCAAATGCTAAGAGGTATTAAATACTCATAAACATAAACAACATAGCCTGGAGTAGCTTATCGGTTAGGTGGTAATGGGTGGGGAAAGACTCACTGTATATTTAAGGGCCAGTCTTTTTCCCACTGATTTTTTCTGTGTTAGTAATGGGCCAGGGAAAGAAAAACTCTTGTGCATTTTAGCCTGGCAATATTGCTCAGGTCAGAGTCAGTCCTGACTCGCTCCTGCAGTGGCTCCTGCTTGCTGCTGCACCAGGGTGCAAGGGCAGTCTCTGGCTGGCCACCTTCTGAGTTGGGAGAGGAAGGAGACAACCATTAATGACAGCTCCATTTCTGACAGCAGTATCACCTACTACAGCAGTAGTTAGTTACTCCTACAGTAGAATGGAGATTACATCTGAAGGGTAAGGGGTAACTTCCCTGGCAGCAGAGGCCTTACTAGTTGGCCATACAGGAGCACCGGGGGGAGCCTCTGGCCTCAGAAGACCATTTGGTTGGAAAACAGATGAGCAGATGAAGAGTGACACCACTCTACCACCAAAGGCTAGAGTGGAGCGGAGACACCAGGATACGTACCACTGTCTGAGAAAGAGGTATCATGATTAAGCTGATAGACATAGGTGGTGTTTTAGCCTCCCACACTCCTTCTAGGTGAATGAGGAGGGTTATTTGGCTGAAGTCTCTGAATCATCTCCTGTGAGGATCAGACAACTGCCAGCCTTGGTGCAAAGAAGGGACAGAAATGTGGGGCAGAAGCTGTAAGGACCTGAACCATGGCAGCAGTGCTGGTCTTGATGGGCATAAACCATTATGGACAATATCTCAGTATCTCTAGTTCACAGTCTTTTATCTAATCTAATCTCACCTCCTTGGAGATTTCAACTCAAATGTCATTTGAAGCAGCTCTGCCCTGGACATATGTTGTCTTCTGCCAACTCTGCTGCAGGGACAGTAATCTGAGCCAGTGGAGCAGTAATAAACAGCTGGGTGGGTCACCTCTTCAGTCACCTCACCATCATTTCCTAGAGCTCATTTGTCAGAGCCCTAAATCACAACACAAACACTAGAAATCAGTCCAAAATGGATATGCCTAGACCACAAAACCTGCAAATTCTCTGAAAACATGGAGTCTAGCCCAATAAAGTGTCTTCCCCGGGAGAGCTAATTTTGGTTCTCCAAGCAAAACAGTGTCAACAAGAAAAGTACTTCCACATCAATATTTTTGGCAGTATGGAAACATCCTTGTATCTTATGAGGTACTTAACTACACGGGCAGAAGTTTCCAATGTAGATCTGCATTCACTTCTGCATTTCTGGAGGTAAGGAGGGCTTTTCAGTTATGTTAGCTAATGCAACTGAGCCAACAGGAATTAGAGCTATGCCCTTTTCTGCCTGTTGAGACATGGTGAAAGAAAGCAGCCACCTTAAATCAAAGGGTCCAGATTCAGGGAGGTGCTCCAGCTAGAAATCAGAAGGCAGTTTACAGATACTTTGATAACCTGAGCTTTTATCATTCCACAGGCCCCCAAGATCAGTTGGTGGGGGCTGAGTGAGTTTCCTCATATGGTGTTTGAAGGCAAAGTCAATCTACATTTGCTTCCCAACAGGCAAGCCCAGGCAGTTACAGCATGTTAGAAAAAGAGGAGATTAAACACAAGTTTTGCAGTGCTACTGTCTGAAAAGATACAATCGATTCTATCGTTAGGAGCTTAGGAGTTAGGATTTTAAATCTGATGTAGGCAGCTTTGAAGCACCAGTTTTGTCAAGAATATCCCATGCTTTGTGCTATCTTGAAAACGGAATTGTTTAGCTATTAAAAGAGATTAATGTAATCTCTGTGTCTATGAAATTGGATTTTGAAACCGCTTGCTCACTGCACTATCTCCAGTGCAGTGAATGAAACCTCTGCTCCTATTCCCATTGCTACAAATTATGGGTCATACCTTGTTTGAACATGGGGCATACTGGCATCGCCAACGGGACAAAGTGCCTGGCAGGCTGCAGAACGAGGCATGTAGCCGGCAGGATGAGGGAAGCTGTTATTCCCTGGAGGCTGATGGTGATATACTGTGTTGCTTTGGATCTCTTGGTGTGAGCGGGCCCAGTAAGAGGATACTGAGGTGGTGGGAGCAGAGCACATAAGCTAGTCCAGAGAAGGGGAGGTGAATGGGTGATCTAATGGGAGTCTATCACAAAACATGCCTCAGCTCAATGGGAGTTACATGAGTGACAGAGCACAACACCTCCTGTGAGTGGAGATGGAAAAATAAGGGGCAACAAGCCCAGGCTGGAGCTTGGAAGATGAGAAAGGACATTAGAGAAAACATCTCCCAGAGAGGGGGCTGCTCCATCCTTGGAAGTTTTCAAGACTTGGCTAGACAACACCAAGGCTGATATGACCTAGTGTGATAGTCCTGTTAATCAGGAGCCTGGACAAGCTTGGGCCTTCAGAGATCTCTCAGTCACCAGGATTGAACAGTCCCTCCCATCTGAGGCAGTACCAGTTCTCAGAGTGATCCCACATCTTGCATGGGGCCACAGTGGCCACAATTTTGAACTACAACAGGTCGGTCTGGGCTCCGGGAAGACAAGCAGTGACACAGGAGATGTGCACATGCACAAGCTGAAGTCCTATGCATCCACTTAGAACAAGAGGATCTCTTAACCTCAAGAAGAAAATTGACTGTATGCCCAGCTCTGTGAGGACCAGATTGTAACCAATGCCGATGTGTACAAGCTGGGTGTAAAGCAGCATCAAGACAAGCAAAGGACCTCTGACAGTTGTATCACTACATTGTCCCACAGCACAAATATTCTCCAACATCTTCTGCTCCTCCTGTAGGACATAATGTGCTATCAGAGATGGGGACAAACAACCATCCCAGCCTCGTTATAGACTCCTTGCAAGGTATGTCATGGGATCCTCAAAACAGCATCTCTGAACTCCATGCTGAGGAGGATGCTGGGACACAAGTGAGAAATAAATACAAAGACTGCTGGCCCTACACCTGCCTTTGGAAACTGGGGAGCTCAGAAAAGATGACTGAAATCTGGGAAACCAAAGCTGAGGCTGGTTCTAGTGAATCAGGGACAGCAAGGAAAGGCAAAGTAGCTCTGCTGTGTGCTGCATGGCTTCACCTCCTGCTCTTCCACCACATTCTTCTTTTCTTGGCATTCTCCCCTGCCTTTCTAAGGAGAGTAATTTAAAATGGGTTGTCATTATCATGTATAGAGTGGAGAAAAAACCAGGTTTCCTCTGCTGGTTTAATAAAGTGGCAGCTTCCAAGAAACTAGCAGTCAAGGTTAAGAAATCCAAGTCCCTCCTCCAATGTTGCCTGCCCCTCCCACAGCCAGCAGCAGCATATTGTGTTCTCCTCCAACCCACCCTCCACCTCTGAAACATGGCTTGTGGCCCTGTGAACATGGTTTAGCCAAGAGTGTTGACAGTCCAGTTGCTTCACTCAGAGGTAAATGGTAGAAGAAGAGATAGATATCCTAGGGCAAGAGGCAATTGCTGGAGGGATTTCTGCTTGTCGACAACTAACCCAGACCATGCCTTCTTGCAGCAGCTTAGTTGACTTGAGGTTCCTAGCTATAGTGACTTTATTACTGCTTCCACCATGATGTACCCATGCACACCACTCAACGAGCACTTGGGTATCCCTACCCAGAGATTGGCAGCTCCATGCCCCAAACTTTGTAATGTTTGCTAACCCCTTGTATCCTCTGGATGTCCCCTGCCCAGTTCCTCTCTCTTGGGAAAAGGGAACCTATTTGCAGAGAAAATTCATCATAGCAGCACTGGCTAGAGCTTGTGCTGCGACTCTACAGTGTTGCCCTGGGTGGGTAATGGGTAAAAATAGAAACATAGGGTTTTAAAATGGTTATTCATCCCTTTCTGCAGCAGCTGAAAAATGAATTTGTTTTCTGTCTTTCCCATAAGTATCTTTGACTGCAGTGTCTTGAGGTACCCTGTCAGTATCAAGGTTGTTGTTAATGGCTGTGGAGGATTTGGTGCTCTTGATACAGGGAAAATAGCAGAAGCGAAAGAAGTCAAATGAGTGGGTGCCTGTGTTCAGTTATGCTTCTGCTGATGCACCTGGCAGAGACTCCAGAAATGACTGGATAACTAATGGAAGTGCTTGTATAATATGGGGACCCCCACACCTAAAAGCACCACAGTCACAGGGCATGTCACCACCAGCAGCCAACTGCCCAACAGTGGTGGAAGGGACAAAGAACTAGCGTCTGTGTCCTCTGCTTTCAAGCAGGAAAAAAAATCTTTTGTATTTTCTCTTTCTTTTGGACTGTGTAAACAGTTTTAGAGACTGTTTATACACAGCTTGTTTGTCCAGTTGGATGCATCTGGGTTATTTGTTCTGCCTGTCCTCTCCAGTTTTAAGCACTTCCCCACTAATTGCTGTTTCCTTGACTAAAAACTATACTTTTGCATTCTGAATACCATAATGAATTGACAGCACATGCATACACAGCCCCAACACCACCCTCAATGGGTCCCGGGGCTCTGAGATGCCCCCAAGACCAGATCTGAACCTCAAAGTGAAGACATGGCACAAAGTGCTGCCTCAGGGCTTCTCTCCAAGAGCATGCTGGCAGCCCAGGTGTCTGTGCTAGCCTTCTCACCCCAAACTATATTCAGCCCATGATGACTTGCTCCTGGCAGCTCCATTTGTTCTCCCCACCCAGCAGACAGCAGCCCCACAACCTCTGCTCACTGTCCCAGATACACTGGCAGGGCCAGTTCTGGGGAGCTCTTTGCAGCAGCGGTATTGTGGTAGCTATGATGGTCCTAATTAAAACAGACTGAATGGAGACAAAAAAGATGGCAAAGATGGCATCATGGAAGGATGACATGGAGCTGGTACAGTTCCCTCAGGGCTGCACTAGCACCAAATACTGCACCTCGCTGGAATGTGCTGCAATTAGAAAGCCCACCTGCATGTACCACATTTTCAGGTGGCAGGGAGACTGGCATGAGGGCTGGAGGGAGCTGCTACACATACTGGGTTGTATGTATGCTTTGGAGTCAGAGGAGTACCCAGTCAGTGCTGGGAACTGACAACACTTCATATGTACAGGCAGCTTTACATGATCTTACTGGTATCTGAACATCTGCTACTTCTTAAAAGACAACTCAGTCCTGATCTGCTTACGGAGAACATCTTGGGTACTGTTTTGTAGAGCAGTGGATAGGTCAGAATGCAATGATACTAGGAAAAAGCCCAAGTGAACACTATATGTTACATTTGGCTCTACTTGCTCCTGGTGCCACTATCCAGCCCATATCCATCCATTATTACTCACAGTCAACTCATTCGGAGCATGTGTGTTTTGTTCCTTGTTCAGAGTCCAATACAGCATGATCCTGGTTATATTAGTTCCCGGGAACTGTAGCAGTGACATTAGCAAAGTTAGTAAAATCCCTCTAACAAAATGCCTGGTTATATTATTAACAAAAGCCATCCACATATCTATAGAATTATTAGTTAATGCTGGTCTCTCTTTTGTTAGTGTAGAGTAACTAGGATATAATGATAGATTTGTATTGATAAGGCTTCTAGAGTGAAGAGTTAAATTATATTTGCTGTCAGCAATGTGATGATAAATGTATGAAGTAAAAACTCACTAGCCACCAAGCAACAACACTGTCTAAGCACCAGAAAACATTGAAAAGTTCTTGACTCTGGCCCAGTAGGTCTGCCACTTAGACATTTTTGAAATTTAATTAAGCAAATGTCATCATTCCAAACACAAACCATCTTGCGGTGAGCATGCTTTTGAATGCTCAGAGCAAAGCAGAAAGGAGCACTGGAACCCTGAGGAGCTAGGAATTATTCCCATATTAGGTACTATTTCCACAATGAGCTGCATTCCCAGTTTATCCATTTTCATTATGCCAATTTATTATATATTATGTACTAGGGATGTGTGTTTAAATTAAAACCTCATTTTTGTAGGTGCTACATGAATAAGTCCTGCTCCTGCAGACTCCAATGTAGTGTCACAGTGACCTGGAAGCAAAGGATAAAGGATATGGACAATGGGGAGAAGGTGCAAATCGATGTGTCCAGAAAAAAGCACATTCTTCAGAGTAGGCAAAATCTTGCTTTTCAGGAGAAAAATTGTATGGCATGAAAGTGCACATAGGCTATGCAGACATCTAATTTATATTTAAGAGTGGATGTTGTGCTTATGAAATGAGATGGATAAAGAGCCTCAGAAATTTCAGTCGTCTCCATCTAGAGAACAGATGTATCAGGTGGCCATGTTCCTCCACAGTGACCTACCAAGCCTAAATTTAAAAGGATCTGGGAAGAAGAGGACAGATCAGGCTCTGCACTCATTGCAGACTGAGCTCTCTGTTCCCATTGTTATCAACAGCAGCATCTTCACCACTGCAATCTCTCCATCCTCTCAAAAAGGGGCTAAAAGAACTAACACTTGCAGACCTCAGAAGTGACCTAAATCCCCTACTGCCTGAAGTGATTTATAATAGTAACTTGCATTTTCCAAAGAGATTTTGGCATAGATGGGCCTGAATGTCACTAACTGTGGGGAAGTCTCAAGTTAATGAGTCTGTTTTGAAAACAGGGCCCAACCATGTAGCTAGAAACCCATGAAGGACTTCAGGTCATACATACACCATGCCAAGCAAAGGTGGCCTGCAGAGCCCAAGCTGCCATCCAAGTCTAAGATCAGCATAGCCAGGTTGGTCAAAACCTGGTTGAACAGGCTTTGCTCTTTTGCTGCCACATAACCCCGTGTTAATGCAAATATGGTCACTTATTAGCACCTCTGCATGGCACTGCACCGCAGCACATGGAGATACCAGCTGGAAACAGCTGCTGCAGGGCGCAGTGTGGACACATCTGCAAGCACTTACACCACCCCATCTATGCCAGGACCTTGGTCACTTCTTACTTCACAGAAATGGCTGAAGATCCATTTTAAAGGAGATGTTAGGGCCTGAGGGGGCAGGTGGAACAACTAAAATAGCTTTAAAGCCAGGGAGGGAGGGGAAGACAGCTGAGGCAGCAAGCAGAGGTGAGACCAGACAGTGGAATCTGAAGGTATAAGGCAACAGATTATTAATGAAGAGACTTGTTTAAGTGTCTTGGTAATTTGGCAATGAGAAAGCTTGTATTACTGCTTCAGTAAACAGTGCATAGACAACATGGCATTGTGAAATCTTGAAATCTTTGTACACAAATACAGTTAGGAGAAGAAAAAAGGAAAACTTGGAAATATATCTGAATATACTTTCTTCTTCGGGGAATAATGTTGATGCAGCCAGAACAGGCCTGCTATATCCAACTCTTGTGCACATGTCCTCATTCCTACGGCTTAATAATGATAATGAACTATGAGGGGAAGGTAAATAGTCTTCATTCCACATCTCTGAGGATAATAAGAAGAGAGAAGAGGTTTAAAACATTGGTAATGGCATGTAGAGCTGCACATTGCTTAAAACATTGACCACGAGCCAAGAAATACCCCTCAAGGCTCCAATCAAAAACTGGTTTTGGCTCTGCACTGTGAACAGAAATTTTATTTGATCAACAGAGTCATTGCAACAGACTCGCTGTTTAGACAGTCTGGAAGCTCATCTCCAAAGTGGTACCCCTCACTGAAACTAAAGCCTCCTGCATGGCAAAGCTTTGGGCTCACAAAATGCAGCTCTGGCTAACAGCTTCAGGTTAATCGTGATGACGACTGAGAAGTGTCTTCGATGCTTCTTCCTTTGCTATCTCAGAAGTCTGCATAACTTTTCAAGGGGAAATAGGAGAGATCTGAGAGTGGCAAAAATACTCCTCTCTCTTTTTGTGCATGGATGTTGCTTTGGGAGAATGAAATCATCTGGACTGGTTTTTGTGAAGAGGTTCAGATTTCTGGTCTCAGTAGCTGGACAAGTATAGTGGCAATCCCTGGTCTATAGACCTTGCAGGCTAAGAAGAAAACAAATGTGTTTGTGTCTCCTCTGCCAGAATAAAACAGTCGCCTGCCAGAGAATACTGGCAGAGAGAAAAGGGATGAACCAAAAATTATTTTTTAACAAAGTTTCTCAGAAAATGACAGACCTTCTCAAAATATTTTGTTGTTGTTGTTGAAGTGTAAGAAGTAGACAACATTTAAGTTGGAATTTGGAAAATTGAAGGTCTATTATTTATGTATATATATCTGCCATAATAAATATGTTTCCTGATGGTGTCACTATGGAAAAAGTTTTGAGAAAAGAGGTGGTTGTTAAGAGCAGAAAGTTATTTTCAACAAGCAACAACAAGTTATACTGATCCAAGGAAACCAAAGAATGATAGTGACTACTACTGAATACCACACACTGAACCCTATCCAGTTAATTACTTAGGGGCATACAGATAATTGGCATCTCCATGCTGACAGTTTGGTCATCTGGCAAAACAGAACCATGGGAATATTCTCCAACCATGGGAATAAGATTTTAAAAAAATAAATCACAGGCTCCTGTTCAGTAAAAAGAACCCAATGGGGCATAGAGCCCCTTACCTGTGTCAGAGACACAGGAGCTTCAGTGCAAACCAGACATGAGCTGCCTGAGATCCTCAGGAGAGAAAAACGGAATTTCAGACAGACGTGCCATAGGAGGGAACTCTAGAGCCCAGAGGAGCAATTGAGTCCTCACACAGGCCATGAGCAAAAGGGCCAGAATACAGCAAAACTAAGCAAGCTGGAAATAGACATATTAGACATATTTTGGGTGTGTGATGTATGCTGACTGGCACCACTTTTTTTTTTTACAAAAGTTGGGGTAACTCAAGGAGTTTGCAATGAGTTTTAGAGTGAAAAATTGTTATGATCAAAGATTTACCTTTCTAAGAAGACAGAAAATAGAGTGGCAAAGTACAGAAGAGGGGAGCCACAGGGGAAGAGGAAAAGCAAGCACTTTGTCCACTGTTGCCTCCAGGCTTTATGTCTGACAGAAACAAAACAAACCACCTACAGGAAAATAGTATGTTTATTTCCAGTAAGAAATACACAGCTTAACTTCATGGCTAAAGCCACACGGCAGGGAGAGAGCACAATGGTAGTTTGTATCCTTATCATATGGCTAAGGTGAGCATTTGCTTTCTGCAGAATGGCCTTGAATGGGCAGAGAGACATCTTCTGTGCAGGGGAGATAGAGATCACAATCACTGTATGACTGTTACATGCGATCCCTACTTCAAAAACCATGTAGTGCCTCCATAGTGTGGTGGTGTCTGCAGGTACAAGCACCACCAGCAAGCTAACAGCAGTGAGCCCTGGAGAAAGAGTGGAGGGGCCACCCCAGACTGCTACAAACAACTGCTTGAGCAGTTCAAGCCCGTAAGAATGGTTGGTACCTACTACCGTGAACAAAAAGTTCGTTTGTAATTAAAGTTAAATCCCAGGAAGGCTGTGTGTTGCCTCACTTGGAGGCACACACAGATTTGGGGCAAACTGGGGAGATCACTAGTGCTGACACGGTATCTTTAGCCTTCTGCCTCAATAAGCCAGAGAGGTGGTAATCAGTAATTACCACCAAGGTAAACATGGGCATTCACACCTCCTGTGCTTCCTTGCCGGCATGCTGAGGACAAACAGTGCAGCACTGGTTCCCATTCATGCCTCTGTGTAACCATGGACCTGTGGCTGGGCTCCAGGATCATAAATACTTCATCTGAGATCAGGTGCTGGCCTGGCCCCATGCCAACTCCAGCAGCAGAGGGCTGTGAAGGTACCTTGAAGGCTTGCCCCTTCTCTTGTACCAAAGGCACTCGCTGAACCAGGGGCTCCCTGCAACTATTGAGACCTGAGAAGCAGCTGGGAATTGGTGCAATCCAGTGCATCAAGGTCACAGAAGGGCACCCCAAGTAGGGCCATGGTAATTTCTACTCTTCAGTAAAAGTCCCCTCGCTAAAACGCTTTCCTACAACGACTTTGCATGGCCCCCTTCATCCTCTGGAGCTGCTGACTGCCAAGGAGGGAAGGGGGCTGATTACAACATGGTGGCTCCCCAGCACAGGTAACATTTGATCATTCAGGAGAGCTGGGAATAAACACCAGTCCTGAAGCAAACACCCCCATCCAGTCCAGCCATGCAACGTGACTAAACAGATCTGCACAGGCAGAGCCGTGCAGACTGTGAGCGGAAATCAAATACAGAGCACACTGCAGGTTGGCAAGCCCAGTCTTTTTTTTTTTTCTTTTTTTTTCTTTTTTTTTTTTTTTTAATTTGAGTGGAGGCTCATCCTTCCCTTTTATTTAAGCAGCACTTCCAATGGGAAGAAAGGCTGGAAGAAACTACTGCCTCATCATGGGGGCCTCTCACCAAGCTCCACTGTGCAGCTAAGAGGAATTCTGCTTGCTTTCCTAAAAATTAGTATAGCCCATACCTTTACAAAAGGACAGAGGAGAAACCATGCATAAAGGGAGAAGGCAGAGATAGGTAGGATACCCTGGGGCAGGGAGAAGCTCCCCAGCTTGTGTAACTTGCCAGGGTAGAGAATTGCTCTGACAAGTTACACAGGCTTCTACAGCAGCTATGAATTTGATCCTATAAAAAAACAAGTATCAACAACTTAAACACATGCCTGGGTCACATGGCAGCAAGGGCAACACACAGTAGCAAATGTTGATTTTTATTTTGGTTTTGTTTGTTTTTTAATATAAAGTGGGAGTGAGGAGTGAAACTTGGGTGGGGCTTTCTACTAACTGGGAGGAAAAGTAACATCTTTTCAACAGCTCCTGCCTTGTTTTTGCTCTCCCTCAACAGCACAGGGCTCTCTGGGATCTGCCAGGGCTGGTAATGCCGCAGTTTTTTCCAGTACTCACAGACCCCAGGTTGTTCTGCAGCCCAGGCCAGCTTTGATACTGTCTCACCAGGTCTCACTGACTGCGCTGAGTTGGAGTGGGCTGAGGGCAGGAGCTTTGGCTCAGTGCCTGACACAACCGTGATTGGCAGGCAGCGGTCCTTGGCAGGGCTGTCTTGGGGAAAAAGATGAAGGTATTGGGAGAGGGAGGTGTCAAGATCACGGCCCGGGGAGGGAGGCTGGGAGGAAGGCTGTGCAGGGAGGCTGCGCGGCCCGGAACCTGAGTCATGCCAATGCACCACGCCTGGGCAATGGTGCAGCCCTCTTAACCTCACTGCAGCCGGGAGCACAGACCTGCCCAGGTGGCACACAGCTGACAGGGCTCCCATCAACACCGACCTCTTCCTGACGCTGGTATGAAAGAACTCCTGGCTGGCGTGTGCATCCTGCAGCCAGTGGTGAGGCAGGCCTCCCTGGAGAGGGAGGTCTCACCAGCAGCTCTGTCTGTGTCAAAACCAGATCACTCACTGCCTGGTCAGATTTTACTGGTCACAGCTGGTTATTTTTTTCTAAAGACACATGTCAAAATCATCTTGCCTGAAAGCGTCTCAAAGTGAAACAGTTTGTTTTAACTCACAGAAACCTCTGGGTTTTGTACTGCTCTGTCTCCACCTCTCTTCATCTTCTGTGGTGGCAGAGACCCCAAAGACTCAAAGCAACCAACCAGCCACTTTGTTGTTTCAACAATTTTCAAATGAAAACCCTATCTTTTCTTTACCCACTTCTCTCACGCAATATCTAGTTATAGATCTGCAGGTCTTACACTTGGGGTCCATCGCATCAGAGCTAGGTTGTTGCAATGGGCCAAAATAACAGCTCAGCAAACGGTCTACCTGCCTGCATCATAGGGAGTGCAGCAAGCCAGCCTTCACAGACAGAAAGCAATCAAAACTTTGCTGTCTTTCTTACACCATGAGGTCCTGATGTAGATGCAGCTTTTCCTGGCAAAGCTAAGCCTTACTGATGAATCTTGTGTGCACACATGTAAAACAGCATAGATGTGCATACCCAAGGCTGGAAGAGCTGCATGGGTCCTGCCTTCTCACACCCCAACCCACACAGCTCAGCCAGCAGCCAGCTGTAGGACACGCTTGGCTCAGCTCTTTCCTTTTAACTCCTCTGGTACAATTAAAGCAGCACAGACTCAAATGTGGCTGCAGCGATACTGCTTTAAATATACAGGAAGGGAAACTAGATTTAACAGAGTACAGCACCTTCATACTAGCGTGACTATTCACACTGGTAGTCATACCAGCATCAATCTCCTTGTGAAAATATAAATTATTTCGCCAGCTGAAAGTCCTGTACGGGCATGGGCGCTGTGGGGACAAAGATCCTTGTGCTATTTGGCAGGAACAATTTGTGTCTTGCAAAGTATCCTTCTGGTTTAGAGGAACCAGAAATGTAAAGGAGAAAATTTGTTTTCCTTTTAAAAATATCTTGTTCTTAAGGAATGCCTTTTTCAACCACAAGAGGATACAAGATGGAAGGGATACAGGACCTAATAACCCACCTGGAAATACTTTGTATGGAAAAGCAGTTCAGCAAGTTTGGGGATTGTGCCAAGGAATTATCAAACAGGCCTTGCTTGATATGATTCGGGTTTGTGGGCAGGTTTTACAGCCCAGCAGGATCTCCCAAAGCTGAGGTGCTTTTAAGCTGCTTGTGTATGTGCCTGACCCTTATTGCATTTCTGGCTGTTGGCCAAAGCGATTCTGTTTGTGAGAGAGTGAACAAGTGAGGATCATTATGACTTGGAAGAAGCTCAGTTCTTGCTCACTGAGGACTCTGGAGACACAGAATGGGACAAAAAAAGAGAAATGTATCAGAACGTGGGAGCCAGTAAGGAGGCAGCATGCTCCTGCAAATTTCAGCTGTTTAGGACATGGTTTGCAGTCTGTGGGACAACTCATATGCAGAAGTAGGTGAATCTGGATGCAGGAGAGTAAGCGGCTTCCTGCAAGATCTGCGTGTATCTTCTACTCTGAGTCAATCACATGTCAGAAGATTTTTATTCTGATTATGGAGTGGTGGATCCAGTGGCTTTGCCAGAGCTGTGACTCTGCTCCTCATCCTTCACGGTCATGACTGACTGTATGGTCTCAGGAGCAGCAGCATAGTGTTAACAACATGAGAGTTTTCAGAAGTCTGCGGCAGAGCCTCCACTGTGCTCTCTTCAAGAGGAGGGAAAAACAGTTCAAGGAAAAGGTAAAGATGGGGACACCCCCACACACATCCCACCCCATATTTTTTCAAGGTAAAAAAGGACTCCTAAAGAAACCATCCAAGCTCCTGCAGAACAGGACAATTGAACTCTGACACCCATGGGGCCCCTGGGGAGCACTTCCAAACGAAAATTTATGGATTTTTTAGCAATCTTATTTTGGGGGGTAGGGGAGAAAGAAAGGAGGAAAGAAGGAAAGAAAAGTAAATTCCATGGAAAGCTGCCATTCTTCATTGAATCAAAAATAGAACTTCTTGGAAGTTTACCAACCAGGCATTTTTGTGTGGAAAACACTAACTCTGCAGATTGGGCACTGTCCAAGGAAAAATACACACCAGTTTTGGACAGGAATAGTGTTAGGGGTCTAGATGTGTTCACTCTAAAATACCTGCCAAACAGTCGCTGCTATGGCAGGACGTGAGACACTCACAACGCCTGTTACTTTTCTGTAGCACATTATAGGTCTGGTTTTTGGTCTCTGACTGTGTATCCACAGGGTTTTTGAGAGGTGTTGGTGAGTCCTGGAGTGCAGCTTGCCCATTACAGTTAATGGAGATCCAGTCAGTACACTTACTGGAGTCTTGGGAGCTTTGTATCTGAGTTTGACACCTGCACTCGGACAGATGACTTATGCTTTACACCGTACTGCAGTGAGGGGACTGAAGGGAAGGGCTGTCAGAGTGTGATTTTCCAGGGGTGGTAACAGAACTGTTCTGTTAGTCCACGTGTCTTTTTCTGAAGAATAAATCCATGTTTAGCATGAGACAAAGCACAGAAGAAGCAGAAAACAAGCTGGGAAACTGGTCATGCCCTGAGCTGTGATGGGATTTGATATTTGCTGGAATTTGGGGTTTGCTAAATTTATATCCACTAAGGCTGGTGTTTCACACTTGGTATTCCTGCTTGCCATGAGTCTTTGGGCAGTGGATGAGGACAGGAAATGGGAGCACACTTTTAGCTTGAGGGGCTTCCTCCTTCCACTGAAAAGTCCCAGACCTACCCTTGCTCTATATTCAATTGATTCGATTTGATTTTGAGCTTTTTCCTAGCCCTCTTCAACTTCCCCCTCTATGTTCAATGCTTGCCATAATAGTACTGGCGCACCCACCTTTTCCATCTGCTTGTCTGTGTACACCTTCCCATGTAGTTCCTCTCCCCTGTGTTTCACCTTGTGCTGAATGTGGTGATGTTCTCAGTGAGTCAAATCCAGCGAGGCATTGAGATAACCTAACTTTCACCTAGGGAAGGCACAGTGCCGAAATTCCTCTTTGGTTCTGCACCATGAGCAAACCCTTGATCTGGGTGGGTTTATGTTCTGTTGCTCCACCTGTCTCCAGTCTCACATCATTGCCCTTGAGGCCACACGCTGTATGTACCCCCAGCGAGCAGGGCCTTCCACCTGGGGCTGCACTGAGAATACCTGATCGTTTCACTTTTATTTGGAGGGAGAAACCTGTGTTGGTATTCTCGCCTGGGGCGTAGCGCAGCTCTTGAGCAGGACTAGTATTTCTGGTTTCTTCACAATACCGACTTTATCAGCCAGAAGAAAGCTGAACTCTTTGAGTTTTTCTAAAGAGGGTCACAACAAGCTTGGCTAGAGCCTTGTGCCAGTTGGCTGTGTCCTCTGAGTGCCAGGGGCTGGGACTGCACTGAAGAACACGGCCACTGGTGCAAGCAGTCTCTTTCACTGCAACTCAGCTCTCCCTTCTGTACTTTCATGCTCCAGTTGCTCAGAAGGATGCCAGAAATCGGACAGGATTCAGTAGAGCCAATATATGTATGTCTCTAGGTAGGTAGGTATGTATATGTGTATGAAAGGCAGGCTAAACACAGTTCTTGCGCTTGGATATTTTATACTTTTGGATAGTATAAAGCTAACATTTTCGCTGGTGGTAGCTTCCACAGGATAAAGAGAAAGCACAGCAGAGTGGACCCCACACAGTGTCACCACTGATGGGGCAGGAGAACTGGCCTCAGTCATACCCTCACCAGCTCAAAGCTGCATTCCCTGGTGGAAGCCAAGTGAAAGGTTATGTGCCTGTTTGGTAGCCTGTCACCTAAATAGGGATAATCTCAAGGAAGAGTAACCCAGAAGCTAATGAGAAGGAAGAGACTGGGAATGCACTGCAAAATGCCTTGAGAAGGGAGGAAGAGTTCACAGAGGAGCCAAGCCTGTCCCTCTGTCCGAGTGTTGAAGTATTCAAGCTTGCAGTGTTGGGGAGTCAAGTGATCTGTGCAGGAGTGAAGGCACCTCTCCTGCAGAGAGGGCAGATTCTGCACTAGGTCAGGACATTGCATGGCATGAGGTTGAGTGCGGGGAGAAGTATAGGGGGTTTCCAAGGAGCAGTACAACCCATAGCTCTGAGAGGATGGGTCTGGCATGAAGGTATGAGCAGACTGGGATTTTAGTTGCTCTGGAAGAGGTAGAACATAATGACTGAGCAGAAAAGTTAAACTAAGTCATTTTTATCGACGGAAAAAGCACTAGAAAGTAATGGCTGACCCTCAGAAAAAGGGTGAGCCAGAAAGAAGCTGTGATAAGGGCGTGGAGCTGCTATTAATGTGTCCTGTCGAGGCCTGGCATGTGCTCCCTTGTGTCTGGGTGTCTAAAGCTTAGGGAGCTGATTCCCTCTTCTTCTTTTTAAGCTGGCAACTTACAGTGGTGTAGGCAGGCCTGTCTCAATGTTGTGGTAATTGTGGTAATGGCAGAGAAGTTTGGGGAGAAATGGGGTGTAGGAAGAAGTTTTCTGAAGTGGCCCATGCATTTCTGAGGTGTGAGGATAAGCAAGAGTCAGCTGGGAACAGGTGATATGGTTTTGGGGACCCTGGGTGAGTAAAGGGTCTGGAGGACTTCAGGGTTTTGAATGGGTTTTTGAATTGGGGTTTTGAATGATTCTAGGCAGGTAAAGGCATATCCAGATGTACGGGGATTTTGATAGCCTTGGCATTTGGCTGGAAATAGGGATTCTCTATCTGTTTCTCTTCTTCCCTGCCTCTCCCAACCCTTGCTTGATGCCCATTTCCTTAACACAAGATTTCCGTTCCAACTTACACATACTTCCCATCCCTCTTCCCCAGCAAGATCACTCCTTTCTCCTTTCCTTCTCCCCACATAGTGGCTCTTTCTGCCCTCCATGAGCTGCTGAGAATAGGCAAGGGGCCAGGTATCTTCTCTTCAGCTGAGGGCAGTAGGCACAGATGAGCTGTTTACATCAGAAACATCAGGTTTTGCCTCTCTGGGCGTAAGCAAAATAGGAAGTCTGCCATCTCAGGAGGTGACTTTGTCTGTGCCTTAAGCCAGCTCTGGGCAAGGGAAAGTGAGACCTGCTTTTGGGAGTTCCTGCTGGAACTCCTCCCATGGCTGCAAAGGCACCATCATGCCTCTGGAAGCCACTCAAGCTACTGAATGCTCATGACAGCCATGTGCAGAAGACCCTGAAGCTAGGAGGACATGACAGGAGCTGTACAAAATCTCTAAATAAGACCAGCTTTCCTCCAAAATGCCTGACATCCAGGAACATAGTAACCGAGAGTTTGTTCATCTGAAGTGTGACAGTATGGGACAGTACAGGACTGCTCCAAAGACCAGTCAAGTCTGTGAGCTCAGCTGGGATCCACCAGACACAAGAGGGGCATGCCTGTAGCAAGGCTAATAGTGCCTGTGCTGTTATCTGATGGTGGAAAGGGGTTTTGCTACTTACCAGCCAGTCTCTCACCAGCATGGGGATGTCTATGCAAGGTGATCTTGCAACACTGCAGGGGCAGAGATGACCAAGTACCTGAGCTAGGTGTTAAGTAAGGCATCACAGGACAGTGGTGATGCTCTGGCACATCCTACACAACCCCCAGAACCAGCAAACTCCATACCCAATAGATTTACTGTAGCTCAAAGGAGGATTATTTACTATGACCACCTTTTTTTTTCCTTTTTAAAGGAAAAAGTGGTGACTCATCAAAAGATAGTGTAAGGCAAACAAACGCAATACAGTAAAGCTGCTGTGTCAGGAAGTACAGAACAAACCCACATCCCATCAGAACTAACCCACTTGTAGCTTTGCATCCAAAAATATTAGTCAATTTATTGCCCATTAAAAATTCCCTTTGTCTCTTCTGAGTTGTGGTGCATGCTTGAGACGTTAAAGCTGGCATTGTCAGTCTTTAATGTTTGAGATCTATTTACTCATTAACTTTCAAATGCAGGACACTTTCAAAACCTTTTCCTAAGGGCATCCCTGTGTTCTGTTTGAGAGAGTTACTGTTGTTTTCCCACCTACCCTGAAGGGCTGTTTATGATACCATCTCTCCCTTTTAATCCTCTTCTTCTTTCATGTCTAACAAACAGTGTTAAACAGAACACAGGGGGGAAAGGCAGATCTCACACATTATAATCATCTACAGTTAACTGAAGAAAAGAAATGCTTCGCAATTTGAGGTCTCATTTTGTAAATTAACACTCAAGAAGCTTTTCCCTACGTATTTTCCAGATAAAAACCTCTGTTCTTCCAAGACCTAGGTTTGAATGGATAGTAACTTGGATGAAGGGTTTATAGAATTGATCCTGTAAGTCAATGTGCACTTTGCAGTGACTGGGCTGACACAAAATGGATTTTTCTTAGGAGACGCTACACCGAGTGACGTCTTGAGATGTATACACAGGAATGTGGGCAGTACTGACATGTTGAACTATGACAGAAAACATTACATTTCAAAACTGGCCACTGTTTCTGGTGGGTTTTTTAAAGGATGCCTTGATTTCTCTAGCTCTTTTTGCCCTATATCTGAGCATTTTAAGGCTGTGAACGTATCTTCACAACTTTTCTGTGGGGTGGTGTGGGACTCTATGTTATACAGATCTAACAGTCTATTGCTTGATGAACATCTCTCTCAGCAGCACCAACACAAGCATCCCCTGATTTCCCCTTCCCCTCTCCCACCACTCACTCACCCCTCAGCTGTGCCAGTTTCAATGCTGTGTGGGAAACAAATCACAGAACACATCCAGGTTAAAAATAGCTGAAAAAGAGAGAGAGAAAAATTAATTCCAGAACCTAGACTGACATTTTGCATGTACATCCAAAGCCAATACAACAGAACCTTTTTAGTTCAGATTCAGTCAGTCTGTGTGGCTCCATCAATAATTTTTACCTGCTTTCACATAGGACAGAAAGGTAGATGTTTCAAAAGCTTGCTATCTCCTTTCTAGATTTTGTGCAAATTGATGGTTGGGTGTAGGATAGAGACCTTAATTCGAGAAATGCAGCCAGCAGCCAACTGGCAAGTGAGTGTGTGCATGCTGGCTGACTGTGTAGGCATTAGCTGGTCAGCCAATATATATGTGCCTGACTGCTACCCAGCAAGGACTCTTAGAGCATATAGGGAGGGGAGACATGGGCTTGTTGGAGCTATTTTATTCTAGGAGGAGGGGGGAGATGGAAGGCAACTATGAAGCAAATGTCACAGCCCTAAAGGAAACCAAGAGCCATTAGTTCCACTGCTCACAAAGCAATGTTTAAAAAAACCCCCAAAATTCTATAAAATAAGACCTCTTTTGCCCATGAGCCTGTAAATCAAGTGAATAGTTTCTCATCCAATTTGGGAGGAAATTCTGAGCTCAGCCTCAGAATCCAATTCAGACTCCAGCAACCACTTCTGCTTTTAGCACTCTGAACACCAATGAAACCACGGATACTGATTTCTTTCCCATACTCAAATGTCACTTAAAGCCCGTTTCTTCTGAACAACTCTTTTAAGCACTTGCTTCATCTCTGTTCCTACCTGCCTCCTTTCTAATCTACAACAGCTTGCCAAAAGCTCTGCTCCACTCTTCTTTCATCCCCTTTGTGCCTTCCCTCTGGCTGATCAACGGCCTCAAACGCTGGTAAAGGGTGGCACACAAAATATTCAGCATACTGTATCTTAAAATGCTGATTATTTTGGTGCAAAAAAGAGCCAACTCTTCCTGCCCACCTTGTCTCAGAGGAAAGAGACCTTGGGCCTCCTTGCCACCTTTGCTGACCTGAAAAGGGGTCTGAGTGGGATGGGAGCCACAGGATGGAACAGGAGCCATGAGACACCCTATGAGCCATGGCTGTAGTCCATGGACAGTAGCGAAAGGCTCTATGTTCCTGTGCTCATGTCTTCTTTTCAGCAGCCCTCCCAAATGAGGCTCTTGACATCAGCAATCCAGAACTTCAGGGTGTGCCCTCTGCCATGCCCAGGAGACCAAATGCCAAGCACACAGCATCTGGTTGCACATGGAGATGCAAGCTGAGCTGTGTAGCTGCTTGCCTCTCTTCTGGGGAAGGAAGTAGTGGCCTGCCTCTGTGTCAGAAGCAGACACTGTCTCACGGTCTTTGGTAGGAAAAGCTTTAATCAGAACAAGTCTCTGATAAAAGCTGGGTCTTTTCCTGCCATTTGTGGGTTTCTGTAGTCCTTGCTTTACCCAGTAGCAGAAATTACCATCACTGTAGGCAGGTCTTGGGCTTCTCCAGGTGGAAACCAGAGGTTTGGGGCAGCTGGGGATTTTCCTGATCCAGGAAATCCCTGTGTGGCAATATTCCTGTCTAATGGGCTCTGTGCCATCTCTGCTGTAGACACCCAGGAACATTACTGGGAGTTGCACCCAGTGTGATCTGTTTGCAGATACTCCAGTCTCACCACAGGTATGGAGCAAGGTGAGATGGGAAAGACCTGAGACAGCTCCCAGGGCATCTGCCTGCGTTAATTCCGTGCCATTGCATACCTCCAGGTCTGATCCAGTCTGCGCACTGGGGTAGCTTCTAGAGGTCAGCTCTGCTTCTGCAAGAGAAGCACCTTCACAGACCTTCCGAGCATGTCCAGAACTACTTTCTGTGGGGAATGTTTTTTCCCCAAATGGAATCATATAGCCCTTATGCAGAGGTGCCACTGGGGATCTGTAAAGGAGATCTAAAGCAGAAGCTAGGGCTGCCTTGCTGGAAGGGAGCGCTAGAAGGTCCCATCCCCTGTCCTCACCACACACAGGAATATAGGAGGTGCTGGTGAATCCTTACCAAGATGGAGCAGCCACATGCAGAGCAGAGCAGCCCTTACATTTCTGTAAGTAATGTTAGGATATGGCTTTATCCTTTGGCAACTACAGAATTTAGGGAAGTGGTGGCAGGGGCGAATGATCAGAAAGCTGGCAGGAATTGTGTAATTGGTGTATCAAAGGCCTTTCTCTTTTCCTCCAGTCACACTTTAACAGTACCCTATTTTATTCTACGTGTCAGTAAACAACAAAATCATTACTGATAAAATTTGCCTTAAGCAACAAGACACATGTGAACAATAAAGCACTAAGAGCCACATTTTCAAAAGTGTGTGTGCAGAAATGTCTATTGTACAATGTATAAGCAGCATGCGGTCTGGATGTGGCAAGCAGCAACGGGAGAGGAAAAGGGGAACAGATGGAACCTGTACATGAGTGACAAGAGCGGACGTAGGCTCAGATCTAGTTTTGTAGTGTGCAGAAGCTGAGCTTTTGAAAAGTCTTAAATAATAACCACATTTTAAGGAGGACTGCACTAATGGGGCATGCAGATAAGCACGCTGAATGGTGAAACTGCAGAGGACACAGCAGTGGAGACAGTGATATATACAGAACATATGAAAAGTTCCGTCTGACATGCCAGCCATGCATACAATCAAAGGTGTGCACGTTTTAGAAACATCAGCCTCCCTGAAACCTCAATGACTTAGCAATAAAACATCAGGAAACGGTAAGTCAGGGTCAGAAAGGTCTGAGAATTCCACACAGCTGAAATAAAGATTGAGCAAGAGGAATTAGCATCAAGAAATGAGATTCAGATGTTTAAAGCTGATTGTCTGAACCAAGTTAATATAATGTACCATGTTTCACTTCAAAACATTTGGATCGTGCAGCTGGGAAGCCCTTCCCATGATTGTGAAATGCAGCAGCTCGCTGTATCTGAGAAGGCTGGGATAGCTGTGTCTGTCTGGGCACAAGCAGGCTATAAATGATGAATTGGGATTACAGCCTTTACTGTTCCAGTCCAGTTTTACCAGTTCCCTGGGCCACTAGCATAAAAAACAAACCCGGCAGCAAGTCTGTATGAAGCTCCTACCTTCACGTATTCTGGGCTTGCCCTCTCTTTCCAACTATCTCCCCATGGACTGAAAAAGCTCACTCTCTTTTTTTTCTGATTTCAAAGTGCTCTGACAATCAGCATCCATTGCTCTCTTTCAGCATATTCAAGAGAACACCTATTCAGCTATCCAAACTTTCCAAGGGAAATTATCCTCTCTCTTTCCCTTCCACCAAGTCTAGTGTTGCAGTTCATGTCTCTAGAAAATTGTATTTACAAGCATGCAATGGTCAGGGACAAACATATTTTCACTCCTCTTTGCACATGCACAGAAGGAAGCCTTTATCTGTATTAATTCAGTCCAGTGCCATGACCATCTGAGTCGGACACTGCAAGTTTGCAAAACTTGCATATTTTCAGTGCTAAACATTTTATTCAGGCAGATCTCAGACGGGTTTATATCAACTTACAGATACAGATGTATTGCATAAACTCCTTCAGCCTAGCAAAGTAATCCAAGAATCCAAAAGTGCCCACCTGAAAACCACACCTCACAGGGAATGAGAATTCCATAGGTATGAGCATTTTGCAGGCTGGCAACTCATTTGGTTCATAAGCTTTGTTAAATTATATTGCTGGTGGGAGAGGCTCTTTCTTGGGATGACATAACACACTTATCAGCCCTTGGGTAAGAAACTAATTAACTGGAGATGAGCACAGATTCTGTAACAATACTTTGTGCACTATGTGCTCACAGTGACCAGTTCTCAACTGGAGTGATGGTGTACTGAAAAATTAGACAATACAGATATTTAGCTCTCATATTGTAGATCTCTTCTCCTGCATTATTCACATGTGTTTTCATGGCATCTGGACATGTATGATGCTGTTATGGGCCAAAACTCTCCTTGGTACATCTCTAGTGAAGCTAAAGACAAATTTGACACTGTGATTTATGTTGTGAGCTAAACAGACCAGGGTGCATTCTCTCACCCATCAGCAAATGGCACAGCAGACAAGCTCCCCTCCCACAACCACCTCCCAAGCAAAAAAGGGTGGTCAGTCTGGAGGAACAGAGGCAAAGTGCAGGGTTGTGCCAGGGGGTGCTCAAAGCTGGGCCTAAACCTATCCCCTCTCCTGGGGCAGATACAGCCAGAACAAAGTCACTTGCTGATTTCAGAAGACTCTGTATAAAGTTCAGCGTCTGCTGTCACTTGAAGCTGCGCAGCCTGGGTTTCCACCCATGCTATGGGAAGTTGGTTGGGGCTTGCTCTGCTGCTGATGGTTTGGAATTTCCATTTGCAGCTCCTTCCCGTTTCCTTTTCAGACATGCATCATACAGACCCAGAGAGGCTGCACAAATATAAAAAAACAGTAAGAAGGGAGGACATTCCTTACCACAATTTTAATGTGCCTAGTCAACACTGAAGCAGCAGAGGTAGACATAAGCAAGCACTTCCTGAAGTCCTGTCAGGTGCCTGTACCCAGATCCTGCGGATATGAGCCTTGGTGTTGATGGCTACCTGGACTCCATGTCCATAGGCCCCATCCCTCCTGGGATGCACCTGGCATACTCAGACATCAGCACTTACAAGCTGGGAAGCATGCAGGGGCATTCTGATTTAAAACTTGCAGCACTGCTGCTGCCTCGTAGAGAGTTGTGTCATTTACTGCTAACGGTGAAATGGACTGTGTGCATGCTGGGGTGGCATATGTCCCTGCACGTCCCCAGCACAGGATGAGACCTTTAGGAGAGATCATGTGGATATATACCAAGCACATGCTTGATATACACAGATTTACTCTACTTCATATGTGTGCCACATGGGAAAGAAGGGCTTGCTGTCTGGGCCCATACTTGCCCACAAGCCTCATAGTCCTGAGACTTCCTAGCCATATGGCACTTGTGTCTGGGGACCTCCTAGCCATGCAGCACCCAACTGTACCTGGCAGAGAGCTGGTGGAGCTGTGGCACTGTCCCATCTTGCTGCAGCTATGCACAAGAGCTTTAGTTGTCTCTGGTATCTCCTCTCACGCAACCCCATCAGTACAGAGAGTGAGTGGTGCCAGCCACATCGCAGAGGAGCAGGAGATGAGGCGTCTAAAACAAGGGAGGGATTTTAACCTGCTTTGCTTTCCCCTAGCCCCCTCCATACTGCACCTGCCATTGGAACGACCAAAATTTTCCAGTGATGTCACTCATTAGCCACAGAAAAGCCCGAAACAGGCACGTTCCCTATGGAAATCACTGGAGGAAATAGGATTGTCTCAATGCTTAGAAGAACATCCCTGACCAGTTACTCCTCTCCCAGACCTGTGATTCACTCCCCATTCAGCACTGGCTGACTGCATTTTGGGTGCCTTGGGATAAGAATCATGTTATTCTTTGCTCAGAACCAGAAAGGCTCTGATGTGCATTGGAATGTCTCTGGCTTGTTACAATTAAAATTACTGCTAATTTCATGGGGGAGGCATTTTCATGCACTGATTTTTTATAGAGGTCTTCAACGGGGTCCACCCAAACCACCAGAGTCACAACACAAAGAAATCAATAAACACCTTGGCATGGTGCTTTCCTTGCCTAAATTTGCATCAAGCTTGTTTACAGCCAGCAGACCAAGGGAAAAGAGTAATTTACAGTATGTGCCATGGCATTGCTCGCCTGATTTTTAAGAGTCAGCAACTTTGATAAATTCTTGACGCAGCTTGCAGACACAGTTAAGAATGTCTCTTCCGCCTACTGCAGGAAGCTGGTCACTGTATCAAAGATCAAAGTTGCTCACACCAACGCAGGAAGGTTATATACAAGCAAAAAGGAACTACAAATACTTGTATTTGGATGCAGGGTTTTGCTGCTGTGCATGTACTGGTCTCCAAATTTGACCATAGACCACTTGAATCAATTCAGAAAAAAACAGACACTTGATGCAGCACCACCCATATTACTCACAGGCTAATCCTCTTGCTGCAGAGATAAGATACTCCTTTATCAAAATTTTTTATATGACTGAAAAATGAGTTTATTGAAAATTGTATTAGAGACTTATTTAGAGAGTGTAATGCCCTTAAGTGGCTGTGCTTTAAAAAGGCTAACAAAAGAGTATGTAACCTGAAATGGGCATATATCGCAGGGAAGTAATTTCCCTCTGTTACACATACAGCATCTGCAGAATAGGCAAATGTTTACCAAGAACTGAAGCTCATCAAATCAGTTAATTTGGGAGACACGTCTGTTTATAAATCTCAAAAAATCACAAAGGTAGACAGGACATTTTCAAAAGTTGTCCCTGAAATCAAGTGTTCCTGGGATAAAACACAGCTAAGAATTACTGTTAAGAAACTTTTGGTCGGCTGTGGCAGTTTTGATGCAAATCTAACTGCTGCTGGAATCACATGCCCAACTGCTGCAGGACTGCCATGGGAGAACAGAGTGGCAGGGAAATGCAACCAAGTGTGTCTTCCCCCTCTTCTCCTCTCTCTCCCCCTCCACTACAGGATAGGAAATTGGAGAAAGAAATATAAACCAGATTTTTAAATTGTTTCAGTGGCTTTAGCAGGCTCTTGTACACAAGGATTCACGAGCATTTTGGTTTGACTTCCTTTCATTTCTGGTCTTTCTGCATCTCTGCTCTGTTCTGGTTTACTATTCTCCAGCTCCCTGTACAAACAGGATCTTTCCTCAGTGTTCTGCCACATCATCTTCCTTCCTTTGTATACAGGCTGATACTGCGTGTTACACACCACACGGCTTCCTAAGGCACCTCGTTTCTCAATGCTAGCAAAAACAGGAACCAAAAGCAAGGCAGCAATAAAAAACTAAATTCTTGCCACAGTTTAAAACTGAACCCTTGAATGTTTCCGATTCAAGATGACTTTTCAGTTAACGGATTTTTTCTAGTTTAGTGCTTTGTGTGCCGCACTGCATAATATGTGCAAATGAGGCACTTGTACTTTTTATCAGATTCAAATGCCTCTCCTGCGAGGTCTGCAACACTGACCCATGGTTTTCTTCCTTTTTTTTTGGTGTTGACAAGTGAAGCCATTTGAGCAAAGTGCACATTACTTCACTGTTCACCTCTTTTCTCCCGTCTTGTAAGGCTTGCTGTCTGATTTTTTGCTCCAGGGAGATTAGATAGCATGCCTTCAGGGAGAAGAGAAAACCACAGGGTGCACTGCACATTGCACAAATGCTCTTGTTATTCTGAGGCCTGAAGAAACGAGGAAGGAAGCTTGAGGCTGGTGGTTTGGCAGGTGTGGGGCCTTTTTTACACAGACATCTGTTTTAAGTGGTAGGTCTGGGCTTGGGGATGAGCAGGGAACGCCTGTTGACTCCCACCCCCTTCTCTATGTCACAGCACAAGGGGTTTTGGGCTCCTCAAGAAGCAATGTCACCCACTTGTTCAAGGTGTACTTTGGGACTCTGCTCTCTCATATTTGTGGCACAAAGTGAGACGATTCCTGCTTGCAAACTGGCAAGCGGGTAACGCAGCTGCTCCTCTGCCGCCAGAGACAGAGGTGCTGCTGCTGCCGCCGCACCAGCACGCACAAAATGGATGGGGTTAGAGTACAAAATGGGTGAACAACACGTACGCTAAGCTCGATGCAAAGACTCGATGAAAAGAGTTTGGATGATAACACGTACACCACATCAAAACAAACTCTTCTAATCCCACTAGATTATTTCTAGCGGTTTAGGTAACTCTGCTAGTGATCCCATTGCAGTTTTGAATGAACTGCTCCCTTTGGCAGGATCTTACAGAACACTCTCTTGCTAAGCCTTGCATCATGTTTGAAGGAATTCATTAGTGCTTGGTGGTTAATTATCTATGGAATAACAGATCTGGGATCCCCGCTTTAGAAACAATCTAGAAAGAGACTGCAGTTTTTAGGGCTGGATCCTGCTCTGCTAAAACACACGTGTAGGGAGGAAGAAAGGGTTTGCATAATACCCTCCTCGGTGGGGATTCTCTGGGGCAAGTAAGTGTTGAGCCACATTGTTATTTTAAATGACAATAAGTTCTTTCTCTGGTAGTTCACTGCCAACTTTAATGAACATTTAGCAACTTAATTATCTTTAAGACTGTTGCTCCTCTGTTACAGATCGCTGAAATTGGGCAGTGAATTCTGAAGTTACTGGGGGAAGGGCAGATATGCAGAAAAGCACAGACTGAGACATATGTGTACAGCTGCCCATGCAATCACAGACCCTCATTTCCATAAGAAATCAAGCTGAAGCATTTCAAGGTGAGGGACTGTGTTTAATCCGTCCCAATGCACTCATTAATACATCCCAAAACATGTCTCCTTGTCCACTGACAAGGAGAGTAAGTCAAGTACCACTTTAATCTGGGTAGGAGAGGAGCTACAGTTTCTGAGATAGGCATCATGGGGACTGCTGGGCTTTATGGCTTCTTCAGAGGTTTTAAGTTGTGCTGTGCTGACCTGCCTTCGTTCAGAGCTGGGTAACGAGTAGGCGACATGGTGGGAGAACTCAGCTTCTGTCTTTGCTTCATGTTGCAAGGCACAAAATAAAATCTGCTAATGACCATACCAGAATGGGCAAAATCCTGTCAAAATGAGAGCTAGGAAGCATTTTGACATTCTTGGAAAGGAAGACAGAATTTTTGACATGAAGAGTCCTGCTGCCATGCTTAACATGAGGTCTCTAGAGCCAGAATGCCATTTGTGTTGGTCACCTGTGAGGAGCATCACTGCAACGCTCACAGAAATCTAATAAAATTTGGACTCCAAAAAAAAATTGTTGTCTTCCGAGGATTAACATAAATGATAAGAAAAGCTACACAAGGAAGCCTGACATTCCAGCCTTGGTATCTTATTTTTTTTTTCTTTTTCCTATCTGACAAATATCAGTATGACAGCAAACAGAACCTTCCCAGTTTGCATGGTGGCACAGCTTAACTGTGCTGGTAAGTGGTGAATTGACGCTTCGCTCTCGCATGGCCCTAAATTGTACCATTAACATGTGGTTATAGTCAGAGAACACATTCGATAGGAAATGGCACCTTGTTACTTCCCAGATTATCTGCTCCCTATGGGGTAAATATTTTAAACATCATGCAGGGTTTGAGCAGCAACATTCCTATTAAAAGTAAATGGGATTTGAGTGAGGGTAAATCCAAGCATGCAGTGCTGGGACGTTACACCTATAAATCTTCTGTGTCTTACACTCTCTGCTTTATTCGCTGACAAAACACAAGTGTTTGCTGCCTTTGTAAGGTTCATAAAGCACAAAGGGAGGATGTGTGCTCAGCATTGCTTCCTGTAGCACTTTCTGCAGCTACAGTGCAACAGCCCGAAGTAGGAAGGACTCGGAGGGATTCCTCAGCTACGCTGCGCAGGCTGCAGCCTTAATAATGGGAGGAATGTGGCTTTCGGGTACAAGAAGTCCAGTTCACTTCTGCACTGCAGTTACCAAGTGATAAAGTTACTTTTATAATAGCAACTATCTTTAGCCAGGAAGTCTTCTAGGCAACAGCTACCTTACAGGCCCCGTCAAGGTTACTGAACATGTATTAAGCAATTTTTCTTCAAATTTTGTCTTTTGTTTGTATCTATCCCATCACAGTAGACGTCAAAAAGTGCCCCAGTTTACTTAACGACAAAGTTGAGAAGGGCCCTCTCCTTAGGATAGCTACCTTTTAAAACAAATAGCTTGAGTTTGAAAAAAAATAGCCTTCTCTTCAGTAGGCATCATTTCATGGCTTAATGCGATAAATGTAGCCTACATGTGCAGGATATGTCAGGCAGTGTTCTTTGTTACTTCACTAGATGGCGTGTGGCCGTGCCTGGTAGGGGGGAGAGAAGGGAGAAGAATTAATTCAGTGTGTAACTGGCTGGCTGCACTCCTGACCCTGATGTGCCTTTAACAATGTGGATCTACGAGTTAACGTTTCAAGGGTAAGAACTGAATTTCCAGAAGCAGGAATAGGATGTCCAGCTGAAAACAGCTTAATTTTCAAAAACCTGCAACTTTTGCCTTAAATCAGCGGTGGGGCAAAATTGGTGGAAAAGAGGTTTATTAGACCAACATATTTCCCAGGCAAAACATGCTTTCAGAGACACAAGTTCTTCAAATCTGAAACAGGCCTGAAGAAGGGCTTATCTATCTGCAAGGGTATCTGCTTTCTACCAATGTGGTCAGCTGGTCTACTGAAAGACCTTCTCTCTTCCTATAAATTCTGCTTATTGCCTGACACCATCACTGCTGTAACACTACTGAAATAAGGTCCAAAACTTTGTGTTGTTCTTCAAAAGGCAAGCCATAAGGTTAATCTGTGTTCTCACTTTCCCCGGTGTAAACTGCAGCATAGCTGTCCTCTTTTGTTCTTCCATTAACTATTTATGCCTCCTGCTTTGGAGGAGAACAAGACCCAGTTCTACCCCGAGGCGCTTACTCTCATGGGATAACATTAAATCACCCTCACAGGGCATTGCCAGTGCAGGTGCTGTAAGAATCTGCTCCTTTCTTGCTTGGAAAAATGGGCATTAACTCTTCAAGGTCTCAGACATGAATTGCAGAAGTACCTGGATCCAATAAAGATGCTACCAGTTCCCTAGCACACACCCCAACAGCGAGGCTTGCCACGGCGAGGTTTGGAGGGGTTGGCTGGCTGGCTGGCAGCAAGCACAGCAGCCCAGGAGCTGAGTGAATGTGCAGTTTCACAACTGGCCTAAGCTGACCTACAGCTGGGCTCCTGCCAAAAGGCAGCTCCCCTGCTCTGCTGACACTTGTGCTCCTTTGGCTGTAGGGTCAGCGGTGCCGGGGGCTGATTGGTCTTGATACAATCCTCCCCTCCTTTTTTTTTCCCCTTTTGGTAGGGTTAATTTTCAGTCAGCTCAGTTTGCTGAATAGGCTGGATGATGAGATGGAAAGTGCAAGACTGGCCTTCCTGACAGCAGTGTGGACTCAGCTGGCAGGAGTCAGTGAGGGCTGTGCACCCACAGTGGGCTTCTGTGGTACCCTGCAAACCTCCCCAAATGCCGTGGGGGGTCGAGGCAGGCAGCTGCCTTGGGATGGGATGCAAACTCTGCTCCTTTGAACATAGAGAAATGGGGTTTAACAACCATCTGCTAAGGAATGGTGCCATGAGGAAAACACATCTGATATACATCAGTGAGGGGTTTTCCTGTGGTATTTAGGTCTAAGGTGTTTGCTGTTTTACCATCCAGCTATGCACTCAACCTTCAGATGTGTTCAGTGCAACACAGGCACTAGATTTAATACCTGCTACACCATGGCTATACCATGTGTTATACACCAGTGCCACAACATGGGCAACACTCTCTCCAAGGAACAAAATGATTCCCAAAATCAAGTAGCTTTCCTTGTCGTTTATGGCTGATGGCTGTTCCTGATGGCAGAGTGCATTTGTGGTAGGTGGCTGGCTTGGGGGAGGGTGTCTGGTGAAGTGCCAGTGCTGCAGATGCATGGGGAGTTGTGGAGAAGAGGACCTAGTGCCCTCACTGTGGTACTGGAGAACAGGGGCAAACACTGGCAACTGGCTGAACAAGAGGCCTGAAAGTGAGAGCTCATTCCTCCCTTGTGTGTCAGGTTTGTGCGGCCACTGTAACTTGAAGGAAGAAGCTACATGGTAAGACAAGTTCTGCCAGGGTTAACCCACAACAGCCTCTCCACTAACCTTCCCCTGAAGCAAGTAGGATTAGAGACAAGATGTTAATGGGAGAGGAAAATCAGGGTCATAGGATGGCTTATAATCAGTTCAGTAGGAGAGGCAGATCTCTACCTAACTTTCTTATTATGTATTTCCATGAAATGCACCTTCCTGTCTTTGATCTGCTCACTCAACTACCTTGGCCTCCAAGTGCAGTTGTCTCAGCTAACTCATTTGGTTCCCATTTCCCCATGCCATCGCTCAAATTTAGTAAGTTGAAACATCTGGATGAACCCAGAAAAAGCTGCAAGTGATGTCCTTACTGTATCTATTTGAAACAGCCTATGCGTTGAAAATCACCGTACATAAAACACTTCTCTGTACCTAGCCCAGCCTTCAGCCCAGGCTCCTGGTTCTGCATCCCTTTCTGCTGTTCTTTAGCTCAGTCACTATTGGGCTTCCAGGGTTTAAACCTGTCTTACTGTCATTATTATTTTATTTGAATTCCAAAATTTTTCTCTCCCTCTAGTAAACTTACAGCAATGAGTAAAGATCCCATTAAGAAAGAACTGTTTGGGCTATAGAGAAATGCTGCCAACTACTGTAACAGAAAAACATTACAGCTCCCTTTTGCCCCAAAATAACATTTTCTTGCTGTGGGTAAATAGCAATTCCAGTTCTTCTGGGAGCAATAATCGCAGCCCTCTCTTTCTCCAAAGGGAGCGTGCAGTCCTCCGTCCCAGAGAGAAGCTCCTTCCCACGAGTCATGTCCAGAGGGCATCGGCCTCTGCCCAGGAGCGGGGGCAGCAAGGGACGAAGGAGACCAGCAGAGAGGAAACCGAGGGTGACGCTCTGAGGAAGTTGCTCCTTCAAGAGGATCACATGACAGAAACTAAAACAGTGCTCCTCACTGGAATGGGACTCAAAGGACTTCATCTGGGGTCCTCTCTGGCCAAGAAGGGATCCTATTTAATTTCTTCTCCCTCTACTCCATGCCTAGAACCTGTAATTCTGAAAGTGAGTCTGTCCCTGTAGATGTCTGCGGAGAGGCAGATGGTGTCAGGGGATCCAGAGACCTGGGCTGTGTGTCATGCAGTGCCATCTCATTTCTGTGTCTTGAGGCAAGCCCCCTTGCCTCTGCTGTCTCCTTGCCTAGGTTTATTGCATTTGCTGCCCAGGAATGTCACAGAGCCCTGGGACATTCACTGTGTTTTCAGAGCACCCAGTGAACAAGTTCATTTTAGCTGGGGTTTCCAGGTACAAAATAAAGTAACTGTAAAATAAGGAAGGTAACGTCATTTATCAAACTCAAGTTGTACCATGAAGAGCAGATAAATAGATACCATAATCAGAAGCTAGCCCTCCAGCTACAGTCTGGTTTTAGCTTGTGTGAGTTTTGCCCATAGGACCTCCTTCCTCCCCAAAAATCCATAGGTCTTCGTCTTCCTGACTTTATTGAGGTGTCAACCTGTAGCAATTTCAAAGCAGCTACTCAAGATCCATTAGTACTGATCTACTTTGAGATGAACATTGGCCTCATTTGGCTTTGCTTTGCTTCCTACCCCACTGTTCATTAGCTAAGGTTTGGCTGAGATAACACCTGAGAAACAATGCTGGTGCTTAGAGCAAAAAATCAGGATGAGTGAATCCAATCCCAGCCCTGTCACTGACAAGAGATGAATCCCTGACCCTTTTATTTTCCATCTTCCTCTCTGTAATGGGAGTAATCTCTTATGGCAGAGGCACAACTGCTACTTCAGTTTGTAGAATGCTTTGAGATGGTCAAAGCACATCTCAACAAAAGAACAAAGCGCTACTGGTGTTTCTAAAGTGTGTGATGCGTGTCCTAAACTAACCCTTTCTGACCTGATACTTCTGGTCCTCTGTCACATCTCTACTATAAAACAAGCTGTGTTTTGGGTGAACTATTTACTAAATGCACAACTTGAAAAATAAAATTTAAAAAACACTTTTGAAAGACTCTTCTTATTTTTAAATTGCTGCATATCGCAGATTTAAGCTAATATGAGAACACGAAATGTATGGCCACAAGCAGAGTTCATGGAAGACTCTCTGACCTTTCTGTAGGTATGCACCATGTTTAGTGCAATATAGCCCAGATCCTTAGTGCTTCTGAAGTCCAAGAAACTCTGTAAGATCTTTTGTCAGAAAAACTACTCGTAGATCAGGCCAACAGCATGAACGAGTGGGTTACATAACTGACGAGCTAGTCACATCTTGGTAGGCATAAACCCATTTATCTTCTTGTCACCTAGCAATATGACAACAGATTATACCTGTTTCTTTCAAGTCTTGCTGCAAAATGTGCTTTGTCTGTAGATGCTTTTCCAGCAACAAAGCGTGTACTGTAGAAGAGCACATGGCTCTGGATTCCTAATGTAAGGCCCTGACTCTGAGGCTGCAGATTACTGCTGTCAGCAGCAAAACTCGTTTAAGGTATACCCACCTCCCTTATAGCCCAGGCTGTGCATTTCCACCTACTGCTGAACCCAACCTCCACCATGCTCTTTCTCCTCTGATCACCTTAGCAAAGCGACAGGATCTCCAGCACCAAGCAGATTAAGCAGTCAAGTCCGGTATGGGTGTATCTGGGCAGGTCCTCAGCACCGTCTTCTTGTCAGCATCATGGGGTGCCATACAGCTCCTCACCACAGACACAGCAGTGACCGGGGAGCACTTCCATGCCCCTCTCCCTCAGATGTGACTGCATTTACAATAGGTCTTCTGGACATACAGAAAACATGTATCATGTTCCTAGGAGACACTGCTGAAGCAGGAAATGCCTTAAATATGTTTCTGGTCTTGCACTGTGTAGTACCAGAGCCACAGTGGTCTGCAGCACACTGGTATACATGTTCTCTGCTCATCCAGAACTGCTCCACGTTGTCTATGCACATTACAGCTCAGCCTCTCCAGGGAACGCTGTGTTTGCTATTACATTTGCACACCAGCCAGCGCTTTGCTTTCTGGTCTATGAATGGTGCATCCAGAAATTGGCTGCTATGCTGGTACGCTTCAGAAAGGATAATGCTGTCCTTTTCCCTGCTGTTTATTGTTTACCAGAGGTGCCTAATTTCTGACAAACAAAAGAGATGGATTCTGGGCATTTTCGCAATAATCAAGAGCAGGATGAGCAGGATGGCTTTACAATATGTACAGCGCTGTGTATAGGGCTCAACAAAGGCCTGCAATACTGGGCAGCTTGCTGACGCCAGGCTCTTTGCTGCATTAATGATAATAGCAACAACCTTGTCTGCCCTGCAAATCGCCGACAGAGAGCATAGAAACCTCCAAACTAGCAACAGTACAACCAAATAGGAAGCCTATGACATTAAATACATGAAAGGGAAGCCTTGGGACTATGAGAAAGAATCAAGTACATTCAGCACAGAATGGGTATTCTTCAGGGGACTGTTTAAAAATCATTGACTAGTTTTGCCTACTAGTGTAGCTCTGTCAAAGTCAACAGAGACATCAGAAGTTTGTGCAGATGAAATTTACTCAGATACAGAAGAGCAGAGCAAGAATTTCCACTTTGATCAGTCTCCTGGCTCTGCCCCTTGGTGCAGAAATCCTTCAGAGGTTTTTTGTTTCTTCTGTTATTGGATGGGCTTGCCTCTGACATATGAAATCACATTGACTGAAGCTGTACAGCTGAGGCAGGGCAGTAATACTAGGTGCAGTTAGGATGTGTGTGGCAGGGTTTATTTCATGCCAGAGCCATAACACACGGTGCACTCCCTACCTGCAGCACAGCCATGGGTACTCTTGCTCCAGGACCCAGGTGAGAACCCAGGTGATCTGTCCCTCAGCTGCATCACACACACAGAGCTCAGGACTGCAAACTGCACTGCCTTGTGGATGCCCAAGATACAGACTGGGCCACTACTGCTTGCCACAGTACATAAAGCATCCTGGCCCTCCCTCCCTCTGCATGCTTCCTTCCCTCCACCAGCCTTCTCCACTCCCATTCTGTGGTGCCCCCCATCCCTCCATCCTTACAGACAGCCACTCCTCAGCCCCTAATCTGGCTGCAGTGCTGATGTGGAAGGTCAGTCAGCGTAATGCAGAGGAATGGTGGCAAGAAAGGGAAGAGGCTACAAAAAGGTAAATACACTGCACCCTCTAGCCCTCTCGTTACTGTTGGGACATAAGCCAAATGGTTTCAGGTAATCTGTTTTACTCCTAGATACAGAGTGCATAAAGGCACAGCCTGAGCACAGCAGTGAAACCTGCACAGTCTGCACTGGTGTAATGCTAGTTGTGTGCAAAGAGTTCATTGAGCAAATGTAGATGTTTAAACTGTAGGTGTCCATTTTGTGAGTTAGTCACCTTAGGACGCCGTTTTAAGTCAGAGAGAAACAGGCACTTTTGGCATACAATAGAAATTCACACTCAGTTGAGCTAAATTGTGCCTTGTAAGCTCCTGCTGCTCCCCGCTGACAATACAGGGAGTCAGGCATGACTAGCTCACAGGTAAATGTCTGTACGACACACATCAAAAGATGGGTGAGATAAATCACATTTTGTATGGCTTTGTTTTGACACAGGGATGCTACATGCTATGGAGCTGCTAGGAGGGGGTTTTGTAGGGTGCCGGGTAGGGCACACTCTGGCACGTAACTGCAGAGGCCAGGGAGCCAGATTCAGAGGAGAAACAGAGAGTCGCAGTGACAGACACAGTAAAACCCTTTGGGAACGTGGCTGCTGAAGCAACCATGACTTCATTAGACTTGCTCAAGATGCCCTCTAGCCTAGACCTTTCACCTCATTTAATGGTTTCTTGGCCTCAATCTCTTATAATTCTGAAATGAAAAAAAAAAATCTTTTGACTCCTGTTTTCAAGCAAGGGCTGTTTGATTTGGAACACTGCATTGAAGTCTGTGCTACTGATTGATTTCAGGTTTATTATATTTTCCCCTTTGAAACATGCTACAGGAAAAAAAAAATCTGTACACTTTGTCGTTTTTCATGTAACCCCTCCCCCCCTCCTTTTTTTTTTTTTTTTTCAATCTTAGCAAATGCTCAGTCTTTTCCACTTCAATAGCTTGAAATTCTCCCCTGGGAGCCCTAAGCTCTTTAAATATTTTTAGGTTGCCAGATTTCTTATGTTCTCTCTCCAGGAAGCCAATTTTGTTTCTAAGCTCTTGAGAGTAGTCCAGCTTCATCTTTTGCGCACTCACTGCATCACAATAAAATGCTGCCTAATTGCTGCCTCAGCTGAGTCCCAAAGGTGCTGGAGTTTGTCTCTAGGCTACAGTTGTGGACAATAAACTCTTCTCAGACTGGAGTTAAGCCTTTTTATTATTTAAATCTGAGTCATGTAAAATTAGTTTACTAGCAAGTAACCCACAAAGATCTACTATGGAAAGAAACTCCCACATATTGTTTTCCAACACTATGAGAGAACGATCAGATATAAAGATTTGCAAGCAGCTCGTAATACAAGATGTAATATGAAGACCAATATTTAATTCGGCCAAAAAGACATGAGAATATTTCTCTGAGCCTAGGAGTTACTCTCAGACCTCAGCTGTTTGGTGTTCTTTACCTTCAAATTGAAATTGGCAGTATGAAAAACTCTCTTTTTTCCTCTAGCTTATCCATAACCTGAAATACCTATGAAAGAGGAAAGGCAGCTGTAGATAACAAATGCCAGATGAGCAAGAGCTTTCTGTTCTCAGTCTAGCACAACAGCCAAGAGGATTCAGTGAGCATTTAGCCAGAAAATCATCAAGAGTATACTAAAACTGGGTGGCTACACCTCCATCAAGCTTGAGAAGACCCCTGCAGCAAGGGACAAATGGACAATATGGGGACTGAGAATGAACAAATCCCCTTTTTCTCACCAGGACCATATTCAGCCATCTTCAATAGCAGAAGAAGACATCTGTGCACTACACACACAGGCATTTTCTCCCTTCATTTTCCTTTTTTAAATCTGTATTTTAAAGTGCTTATATTTCTGTTGTAAAATATGGCTTCTGATGCTAGTGCATACTCCATGGACATTATAGTAGAAAGACTTACTGGTTTTTGAGACTCTTTCCTTAAGACAACACTTCCTTTGAGTGCATTTGGTGCTATGTGCCCAGATCCACGGTCTTAATTAAGCAAAAATTAAGCTGGAAGAGACCTCTAGGTTTTCTCAAAACGGTTAGACTGTCCTTTAATTAGAAAAGGTCAGACATGATAGCAAAGACCTGACACAGTCTTTACGGTGGTGTTGGCAGCACACTTGCAACCTGGGACACTTGTGAGCGAGGACAGCACATGTCCACACCAAGGGCAAGCCAACTCAAACGGCTCTTCGTAGGCTCCTTTTGTCAGCACAGAGTGCATGCATAACAGCCAGATGGATCCATCTGCAGTAACTGCAAAGAGGCTGTTAACCACACACCATACACTCACTTGCAGAGACTCCTCCTGTTGCTGGGGTCTCTCATTCCTCATTTAGATTTGTCTTGATCACTTCTTGAGAACGTAATGGCAGACATGGCGTGGACCGCAGAAACTTCATTACTAATGGTGACGCTTAAGACAGAAAGGATGCACAGGTCTGAAGTCGATTTTGGCAGGCAGCAGTTAGAAAAGCTAGGACGCAATTTCAGCCTTATTCAGATCAGTGGGAATTTTGCCACTGATGTCAGTGGGATGAAGACTTCGCTCCACGTCTGCCTGTAATCTGAGAACATGTATTCTGCAAGTCCTGGAGACTCAGTGAAAATGGGACCCCACAGAGTTCATCTTAGATTCATTGTCTGAAATAAAACTACATGGATTCTTTGTGCCCGTTTTAGTTATCTGTAAAACAAGTATGATAATGCTTTGAGTGTTAAACAATACAAGGTGTGTAGGAAGACATAGTATCTTTTATTAGGCCAACTGAAATAGTTGGGGAAAAACAGACAAGCTTTCAGGCTTGTCTAAAATGCTTTGAGATGCTCTGGTGAAAGGTGTTCGAGCTGTGCAAGGGATCATTAAATGACATTCTTCCTCTCTCTGGAAATCATTTAGTGATATTTCAAAGGAAAGATGCTGTACAGAAATAACCGATTTCTATTGCAAGTGCTGTCTGGAGCTAAATATCTTCCTTCCTCTCTCTTTATGAACTAATCTAAAGAAAAATATGTTTTAAATTAACATGTTAAGAATAATTTTGTGGTATAATGTATAGTCCTGTGAAATGTTCTATGTTAAGGGTATCTAACTCACCAGATCCTTAAGCATATTTCAGTACACAAAACCAAAGTGGCCAGATTTCTGTTTAATGCATTACAGAAATTATGGAGGTATCACCGTAAAGAAATTAGAAAGCATGGAAGCTCTGTGAAAACAGCAAATGAAAAAAAAAGGCATGTATGAGTCAAAAACTACATTACCTTGTAAACACTGCCTAACAAGCCCCCCCAATTTTCATTATTGAGTGAGGGCACCATGTCTTCAAAAGCTGTGAACCACATAGCGTCCATGAAAGAGTGAAAGAAACAACCAAATGCTTAACCCCCTCTTCTCCCTGATTTACCATCAAGGACAGAACGAACTGGGAACGCTCAGTTGAAGTTAGCCAGGGGTGACAAACTAACGGCATTATGGTGTTGCAACTCAGAGTGCAGCAAGATCTATTAGTGCCACCATGGAGTCAGTGGACCACCAAGGTTACTGGGGCTATGAAGGGGTAGGCGAGGGAAGGTTTAACTGTACATAAATCCTACTAGTATCACTTCAGTTCAGTGTCAAGACACAAATGTTGTCAAGAACAGAGAAAACTGCAGGGGGAATCTTTAGATGTGAAAAGTAGTTGCAAAGAAGAATGAACAAAAGTGTTGTTTGTGTCTATTAGAACAACAAGCAATGGGGATAAATTGCAGAAAAGGAGATTTACATTAAACCACTAGACAACTGTCCAGGATTAAGGAAAATTAAACAGCGGAAGAGACTGCTTAGAGAATTGATGAAACTTTCATCACTGGAATGTGTCAAAAATGGCTTAAATAAACATCATCAAAAGTTTCACTACAGATGATCGTCCACTGTAGTAGAGAATAGACTTGGAGATCTGAAAAAGTTTACAATGTGTGACCAGGTTTTTCTGGATGTATTCTTTTTTTTCTCCCTAAAGATGTAGAAGATTTTCTGTTTGTGTAAGATTTTGAAATGCATTCCTCAGAAATATTTGTCTAAGACTGAGGGACCATTTTTCTTCTGAAATGCCTGTTCCTCTCTGCTCATCATAGATGCAGTCACAGATGACTGGCTTGGTGTGGACACCTTCTTACCGAATCCATAAAGTCAGATGAGACAATTACCATCCTTAATGACAAACTGTGTCCTTTCTAATATATTCCTAGATATAACACTCAAATCTCCATTATTCATTCCAACTATAATTACTTGTTGTGCACGTATGAGGTGGCACCCATAACACATAATCATAATGTTATTTATTGTCCTGTATTAGTAATTTTATCCCATTATACTTAGATGCCATATGGTGTGATGAAGAATGTAATGAAGGTTTCCTATGCAGTGGATAGAAAGCTTCTAGACAACAATTAATATAATCTATTCCACTTTTGCATTCCATTCCTACTGAGAATATCACTGAAGTGTATGTTATCTCAGGAAGGAAAATTTTATTTTTAGATCTGAGAGCCAGCCAAAGCTCTGCTGAGTTGCAGGTAGAGCTACTAGCTGGGAATGTAAGCAGCTTTATTTCAGCAGTATGTATAAAACACTAAGGTGCTTCTGATATATGGTATTAACCACTTCTATTTTCAAAGTCTGTATACAATTAACATATGTACTCAGCTAATCTGTATGAACCTATGTGTTTGCATTATACTCATCCCACCACAGGACTAAAACTGGGCACTTAAGATATGTCTGTAATGTGTCCTACACCGAGGTCAAGGGAAAATACCTGAGCACCCAATTGTTCCCTCTGCTTAATTGTCGCCTCTCTTCTTGGGGTCCTAAACAGTTGGGTAGTTCACTCGTAGGATTCCCCCAGATGTGGTATCCCTAAGCAGCCTGGTGTGAGTCAGCAGGCACCACCAAGTCTTGGGATGGAAAATTGCTCCTTTTCGTGTGGATACACACTTTGGAGCCACTTGCAAATAATGGCTCAGGGAGTCATCCTGTATCAGCCAGCACTGCACCGAACAGTGTGCTAGAGGCTGCTTTCGTAATGTAGAAAGGTCCCAACTGTCTCAGTAAGAGGGGGATTTTTTTTGTATCTCAGCAAAACAGAAACCCAGAATACAAATGGCCAAGGTGACCAGGAGAAAAAGCACAGGGTCACCTTCCCCATCTTGTGAAAACTGTAGAATATTATTCTACTGTGCTTTTGGAACAATTTTTTTTAATAACCATTATTCTTCTTTTCTAACCTGTAATTATGGAAACCCCAATCTTGTATCTTCTTATGCACAAGTACCCTCATTATACATGTATTTATCCACTGTGAAAGGATGTGAAGAGTTAAGGCTATGTACTGGTTTTGGCTGAGATAGAGTTAATTTTCTTCATAGGAGCTTGTATGGGGCTATGTTTTGGATTGTGCTGAAAACAGTGCTAATAACACAGGGATGTTTACGTTATGGCTGAGCAGCACTTACACAGCATCAAGGCCTTTTCTGCTCCTCACTCCACCCCATCCCACCAGTGAGTGGGCTGGGGGTGCACAAGAAATTGGGAGCGGACACAGCCAGGAGAGCTGACCCCAACTGACCAAATGGATATTCCGTACCACATGGCCTCATGCTCAGCAATAAAAGCTGAGGAAAGAAGGAGGAAGGGGGAAGGTTCAGAACTATGGAATTTGTCTTCCCAAGGACTGCTACACGTGATGGAGCCCTGCTTTCCTGGAGATGGCCGAACACCTGCCTGCCAACAGGAAGTAGTAAATGAATTCCTCATTTTCCTTCACTTGCGTGTGCAGCTTTTGCTTTCCCTTTTAAAATGTCTTTATCTCAACCCATTAGTTTTCTCATTTCTACCCTCCCGATTCTCCCCACCATCCCACTGGGCAGGGAGTGAGCGAGGAGCTGTGTGGGTCTGAGCTGCCTTCTGGGGTTAAAGCATGGCAGGATCATTTTGTAACTTCATTACATTTAAAAACGCATTGAGCATGAAAATTAAACACATCATTTCCCCCCCTCTCCTTTTTTTTTTTTTTTTTTCTTTTAAGGTGATATGAAAAGTGATTTGAATGAGGAAAAGCACATAAGAAGACAACAGCATACATATGTTAAACTCCAGCTTAGCATATAGAAGTTTAGCTTTCTAGTTATGCTTCTTAGTGGATTTTAGTTTCTTCCTTATTTGATTCTTTATGAATATTTTCATTCTTACTTTCATGGAGAAGAACCAGAAAGAAGTGAGTACTTCATCTAAAAGAAGCAATTAGTCAGGTTGAGCTATGGAAGGTCACAGAAAAATACAATTAAACAATCTTTTCACAGGTTATTAAGAAGCCTACCTGATAACTACTGAACTTTAAAAAGCAGCACAAAATGTTGTGTAAAAAATTAATAACTATTAAAAACTATTAACAGTTCTCTCACCTCATTGGGTTTGTGGCCAGCATTCCTAATACATACTTGTTTTAAAAGAATACTGTTTTGAAACAGGATAGTTAATTCTGTAACAACGTGGTTAACTACCAGAGACTGGAAAAGTGTCCTAGCAGTGGTCACAAGTGGCACCAAATCTCTCTGAACCGGAATGGCTTTTAATGATCAGAAAATGAAGTTTTAGGCCATCACATGTGCAGCTGTATGTGAGTAGTTTTAGAGGTTAGTACACAAGGCAACTGAACCTAGCTTGTTGTAGTTCTGCCTTTCTCTATGTACAAGGAGAAGCCATGTAGCCTGTGGGTGGGATATGGCTGGCCAAATGCAGGTATTTCACATCTAATATGAATATCTCATACAGTTCATACGAAGCACCATCTAAAAGGCCAGATTTCCCAAAGATTTTGAAAAGAATATAAGGCAACTAGCTCATGTGCAGATGTCTGCACTGCAAACCATTCAAGTTAGGTAAACTGCATCCAGCGTGTCTTTTGAACCATAGCAGCTCTTGCTGGGGAACTTCTTAAGCTACTCAAACTTGATTGCATTTGCTCTAATGCTAGTGGCAACGCTTTTAGGCATATTTATAGTTTAGCATACCTTGGCATGGTACATTTGTAAATCCTAGAAGTTATTTTGTTTAAATTAGGAGTATTTTTATATGAATAAATGAGATACAAGGCTAGATTACGTCTTTCTTACAGTGATGCAAACCATAATAAACTTCCATGATATTTGTGGAAATGTAATGGTATAAATATCATGTACTTCAACAAGACAATGCTTAGATACAAGACTCAATCTCCTTAACTTACATCCTGAAGCTGAATGTATCTTTTTCTTGGCAGCACATTCGGCAAACAGGTCCCTGAGTTCAACAACTCACTTTTGTCTCTTGCTAAAGCTCACCACTTCCTCAGGTATGCAGGTTTGACTGTTTACGAGGTCATGCGATAAACCAGATCAGAGACATGATCTAGGTTAAAAGTAACACCTTCTTTCTCTGGGTTCCTTTTAACCCAGATGATTTCACCAACCAAGCTGACAGTGCCACCACATCAACAGCTGTACTAGCACAAGCAACAAGAGTGATACTGAAAAGCCGGGGGCAAGAAGTATTGAGGGGTGGTGACCAGTTAAGTCAGTTTTGTTGCCAAGGAAAAATATTCTGTGCAAATAGCGCAGAACTGCATTCAAAGTTGAAGAGGCTCCTCCAGATGATAATTCAGAGCAGAAGCCTAACTAAGATAGTCTGAATTGCTCTCTGGAGGGGCCTCTCACTCCTTCAACTATGCAAGGCATCTAGGGAGACAAGCCTCCTAATTTAGGCATCTAAGTTAGATGTTCAAACGTAGGCAGAGAATATTCCCTCCTGAGAATGTGAACGGGATGTTACAATAATTTAAAATATGTTTAACCAAAGCTGTGCTACCAATGTCTGTTCTTTGTGCCACTGTCCCTCTACTGACATAATCATGTTTCTCATTTATTAGATAAACGAACAACAAAACACACATCGTCCAAATATAGTCCAAATTTTGAAGTTAAAAAAAGATTCCAAATTTTACTCTCAAAATATGAACCAGATTAAGTTGTTCACATGGAAACCACTGTGTGTTCCCTATAATAATCGCATTAGGGGAACAGAAAAGGAAAAGAGATTCTCACAGTGTTCACCAGCGTATCTTATTTAACTTTCCTGCTCTCCTTAAACACTTTAAAAAAGTTTTCAACTAGTAACTTTGGCTAAACTTTCATCTGTAATCACATCTTGTCATTTACCACATTGTTCCTACCTACTCAGAACTTTCTACACATTCAGTGGTGGGGGTTCAAGAAGTTATTGATAAATGACGGAAATTGTTCTTCCAATGCAGATGCATGGCCTCCGATGTGCTCACCTCCTGCCCTGCAGGATCTCACTACTTAGGCACTCACCACAACACAAATTTTCAGTGCGTCTTTCTCCAACATAACCACCTTCATTGCCATTGATCACAGCACTATTCAAAGGACCGTTTGGACAGCCCTGGGAAGCATTACCAATATGTTAAAGAATGCTCTTTAAATGTAGCTATCTTTTGTTCTGGATGAATGTGTTTACAAGAGTGGATTGTTACAGCCAATTCATCTTCCAATATCTCATACTGCAGAACTGGAACTAACATGCCTAAGAAATCAAAAATGCTGGGCAAAGCATTAATATGTATTAGACTGTGCTTTGTTTATTCTAGTGGTTTGGGCATCTAAATGTTGTGTGCAGAAAGCTGCGCAACAGCTCCCTTATTTGAAACCGTCACTTTTAAGTCAGAGAAATATCTACAGGGGAAGGAGAATAATATATACCAGCATGACTTAAAATTAATGGCTGTGCCTGAGTTAACAGGCTCAACTGATGTAACAGTTTGGTTCAAACTATCAAAGCCTAGTATCCTATGGCTTTGTATCCATTTCCACTTAGCCCTCATCGGTTCAATAAAGCAGCTGCCTATGGGTCATATGTGGTATTGCAGCTGTGCACAGAAGATGCTGCATGTAGCACTAAGTGTGGAGCTGTCAGTCACTTCATGTATGCAGCCTGGGCAGCTTGTTGCCAGATGAAATCTTTATCAGCTAAGTTCTGCCTATCTTGTGCTCAGCAGAGGCACCAGCTGAGCCCATCTTTTCTACCATGCTACTTACTACAAAACTAAAAGGAACTCAGTTACCATTAAGACCTCCACCCTTTTGCAAATGTAGTTGAAATTGGCCATTGAGGTTCAAAATTAGTGCAGTGGGACAGTGTGCAACTCCAGAAGTGTCACATCTTTAGAAAACCTGCCTAAAATTCATATCCTACCATGAAAGAGTTATACTGCCAAATGTTTTTTGCTTAACTGTGCATCATGGGAGATTTCCTCTCAGTTGTCAACCCCAGCAGACAGATTAAGGGAACTCTGCCACTTGATACTGTCTAGTGGTCTGCCACAGAACTGAGATGATGTCAATAAACTTTTCCTTCCATGTCCCAGTTTTCACTTAACGGTTGCTGACACACAGCTCCTTGGGCCTGACTCTACTTTCTCTGAGGTTTCTGTCTTCCTCTCCCTTTGTTTTGACAACTGTAAGCTACTTTCTTATTCCTTCTCCAAAGAGTAATGCTCCAACACATGCAAAATGCTTCTGCATGTTAAGTATGCACTGAAAAGAAACACAGAAAAGGAATATCCCAGTTTCTGTTAATTAATTCTTCTAATTTCTGTCCACAGACTCAAAGCAGAAGTATTTTTTTCAACCTACTGTGGGCTTGCTTCAACCCAGCTCAAAGATCTGTCTTCTCTTCTACCTGTATTTTCTATTCATCTGGCATTGGCATGTTCTTCATCAATTTAATCAACCTAGTCATAACTGCCATGACAGCTTTCTCTCTATATGGCTCTAATATGCAACAAACACATCAGGTGGGACTCCTCTCACCTACCTTTAGGCATGTACAGTGCAAATACATATTTATGCTGACCAGTTAAGTCTGCTATAAGCACTGGAAAAAACTGAACACGCACAGTCCACCCTGGTCAAAGTGAGAACTGTATTCCTGAAGTAACTCGCTCTCTACCATGAAAAAACTTAAGGGAAAAGCTAACTCAGAGGCAAAGGTCTAGAAGACAGATGTCTACATTTGACCAGAGAAATACAAACACCCATCTATTTCTACTCTCACCTTCTGGCTTAATTGAAATCTCATTTGGAAATCAACTGGTTTCCCTTGAACTGTTCTCTATTAACAATTCACAGCAATCTGAGATGTACCTTGTGTGAAGACTCTGACTAGATCCTTCTGTGTTGCCACTCCCATCACAATTTCTCAAGGTTCAGACTTTGAGGTTTTTCCCTAGGAGAGAAATTGGTGGATGTGTCACACTGATAAATATCATACCATAAAAATATCTACACAGAAGAACAATTACACTGTGTGTATGAAAATTAAGAGTGTGTGTCTACTGATGCCTTTACTGAGTTGTGCTTGTTCCCTTGGAAGGTTAATGCCCATGAATATGTAACATGCACCTTCTTTTCCCTATTGTTTTTCACCTTCCATTATTACAGCATTTCTGAATGTAGCCTGTAAGACCTTTGGTAAAGAGTTATGTTTGCATGTGAGCATTAAAGATTATTATGAAGGCACAGTAATTTCTGTAGTCTAGTTAAATATAATTGCAAGGGGAAGGGAAGACAAAAGCAAAGGGCAGTTCATAATTCATAGACATCTCATATGTTTTCAACCCTCTCCTGCAGAACTTTGTGTGCGGGAGGAGGTTACAAATGAAGCTCTGCTACTTTGTGCTAAAAGCCTGTGCCAGCCATCTGAGTTAGACACAGTCTATGGAATTTATGTAATGATAACCAAATCAATTCAGAAGCCAGTTTTGTTAATCTGACACAGACCCTAAGAGTGGATAGCTTTAAACTTATCTGCCACTGTCTGCAATTACTCTAGCTGAAGAGACACTTTTGAACCAAATCAAATGTTCACGGTAAAAGAGTTATATTAATTTGTATCAGCTTCTGATTGAACTGACCAGAATAAATCAGAGAGAGAGGGCACACAATCAGCTCTGCTGGCAGATTTGCAGATCGCTGGAAAGGGACATGGTAAGTCTCTGGGGTTTGGCTGTGAGTAATGCTGTTCTCCACCAACACAGCTGGAGTCTGCCTAACCACAGCCTCCAACACCCACCAACATCATGTCTTATCCAGAACTGCTAGGTTTATAGCCTCTATAAAAAAATAAAAAGATGTAAACTGTGAGAATATACTCATAGTAAAACAAGTTTCAGTGGCTTAAAGTGTCACATCCTCTCCCAGCTATTTCTTACCTTCTCTTTGCCTGAGATTATTGCCTCACAGCCAGAGTCCGTGGAATGAAACACATGCCCTAATCCCAGCTGCTTCAATACAAGGACCAGCAAATTACTTAAACTGCTGATAAAGATAACTTTAATGTCAGTATTAAAATGGATTAGAAACATTAGTGTTTTCCAATCCACGGACTGTTGTGGAGGCGGGAACCTTCAGTAAGGAGGCAGAATAGATGGTCAGGGAAGCAGTATTTTTTGCATCACTCCAGCCAGATTTGCTGGAGTTTATCTGACTGCAACAATAGGAAAGGCTATGCAATTTCACATTCAAGGCTACCATTCTTTTGCCTTATTAACAAGTTTATGAACTGACTGTCCGGCTGGACTAGAGGACCTCCAGAGGCCCCTTCCAATCTGAATTATCGTATGATCCTTACATATACATAGTGTGCAGGGCTACGACCCCAGAGATGTCGTTTTCGTCTCAGTCACTTAGCAGATATTTGGCGAACTGTGTAGACCAATGCTTACCAAACTTTCCCTCTGAGGGGCCCAACTAAGGTGCCAGGGGTATTGCTCTGGTGTTGAGCAACTACTTTTCGAAGGGAGGTCAGTGGTAGTATGGGTATCCTCTGCCACTAGGAAGCAGACCCACTGGACTCAAGCATTCCATAAAAAAGGGGTGGAGAAAAAAATCCCCAAACTAACAAATAGAGATTATGACTAAATAACCAGCCTTCTCTGTGTCACAGTTTCTTAGCTGGGGGATACAGTCCTCAGACAGAGCAGTCAAGGTGTTGCCTAATGTGATAAGAAATATATAGTCTCGTGGGAAGGGATATTATGGTGGTGCTGGGAGCAGGCTGCTTATGATCTGCTCTTTCCAAGCAGTGTTGGGCTCTGTAAGATCTGCACAGCATCACTGCTTTTGGGTATGCAAAAAACCAGCAGGAATTGATGTCACGGGCAGGCAAGTTCGAAGAAATCTGGAAAAGGGGGAAGCCAGAGTTGCAGCTGGTATGAATTCATCACGATTTTGGCTCCAGTTCTAAAATACTCACAAAGGCATAAGAATCTCCACATGATTTTGAGGGAAGCAAGATTTGTAGATGTACGAGTGACACATTCACACATGCTGTATTGTTTAAGAGGCACACTGAGCTTTTAGCTTCAATCCCTGCTCTTTCCCTTGTGTCAGTTAACATTGCTGAGAACCTTATTGTGAGATACAACCTCATGCTGCTACCTTAAGGTAACTACAATTGACATTTTCTGGAGAAATCACGTGTCATTATTGGGAGTGATCACGAGATCATCATCAGTGGGACACTGAGAGCTGTCACAAGGCAGTTCCAGCAGTAAGGAGTCACTGCAGTGGTGCAGCTGTATGCAGAAAAACAGCTCGGATCCGCCGGGATCTCAACAGGCGGCTCCTGCCTCCGTGTCTCCTCTGCCTTCTTGCGCCTGCAGCAAGCTCTGCAGAGTCAGCTAGTTGAGGAACTTGATCCAGCTGAATACTGGTAATTTTTTGGAGGGGCATAACTGGCTTTCCACTGGATCAGATCCCAGGTTTGCCTTGCCAGATGGCAACGTGAGCATTGTTACCGCTGTGTAAGTAACAAAGAGGAAAGCGTAGCTATGATCAGAGAGGAAGGCAGCACTGTCCCTTTTGGTGGCAACACATAGACTGGCTTGCATTAACTGTGAAACATCCTTAGAGAGGTTTAAAATACTGCATTGCTCCCCCCGCAGAGACCAGGCTGTTCATATTAACTGTGAGATTCACCGTTCGGAAACATTCACCCTCAGCTGACGATACAACCAGGTGCCGTCCTGTGAGGCCGTGTGATCACCAGGTATCACTGTGGTCCAAAGAACTGGCAAACCCGCAAATCTGTTCCTTTGCTGTTACATAAAGGCAATGAAACCCGCTAGGAAAGATGGTGTCAAGTCCCCTTCTTCGTGCCCATGCGGGACAAACGCACGTTTTGCCTTTCGTGGCCACTCCCCCAGCTGAAGTGGAAGCAGATGAGTATTCTGAGTGTGTTCACCCACTAAACCCTAAATACAGATGAAAGAGAGCACCCAGAGGGCCGGAGGAGGCTGCGCAGCCGGCACTCCGCAGCCGGCACTCCGCAGCCGGCCGGCACCTCGTGGCGTTTTGCTCTTGCGCTCGCTCCCTCCTCCCTCGCCAGGGACTGCACCACTTCGGCTCCGGCTGTAGCGGGCAGAAAGGGGGAGGCTCCCCATTGTATTATGTTTAATACCGAGATCTGCCAGGCGCTGCCAACACGCGGGCGGGGCGGGGGCAGGCGGCGCCCGCAGTCATCCCCGGCGACGCAGCGGGATTTTTCCTTTGTTTTAAGCTCGCCGGGAAAACTCCACCCTTCCCCCCAGCCAGGGCCGGGCCGAGGACGCTCCGGAGAGGCCGCAGCCCCCCCGCCCGGGGCCCGGCACCGCCCGGGGCCCGGCACCGCCCGGCGGCGGGGGCGGGGTAGCGGGATGCGGCGCCGTCCCCTCCCCGCGCCCCGCCGCCGCCATGGCAACCACCCGTCGCCGCCGCCGCCGCCGCGCGCGCGCACCCCCTCCCCCGGCCGCCCCCCCCCGGCCCCCCCCCATGTGCCTCCCCCCCACCTCCCCGGTCTGACAGAGCAGAAGGGCTGCGCCCCCTCCCCGCGCCGCTCCCGTCCGCGGACACGCACCCCGGCTCTCCCAGGTAACGGCAGGGCCCGGCTACAGCGCGGCCCCTCACGGCGCGGCCCGGGGCGGGCGGCGGCGCGGCCCTCGGCCCAGCGGCCGCCCTCCCGCCGCGCTGAGGGAGGCGGCGGCGGCGGGGGCGGGGGGGGGCAGCGGCGGGCGAGGCTGGCGGCGGGCAGCGCCCCCCCCGCCGCGGAGGCTGCTGGGAAGTGTAGTCCGCGCCCCCCACCGGGCGCTGCGGGCTGAGGGGAGAGGCGGCGGGGGGGAACTACAAACCCCAGCGCGCCCGCGGGGGGCGCAGACGGGTCCTGCGGCTTTGCCCCCGCAGAGGGAGAGCGGTGTGCGGGGGGGATGCTCCCTCTCCGCTCTCTCCGGAGCCGCCTCTGTGGGGATGGTGGGGCCGGAGCGCTGTGGACGGGGGCCGAGGGCGCCCCTTTAGTGGGGGCGGGGGGCAGTGGGGGGCCGGTGGGTGCTGGAGGAGGGGCGGGGGCGAGGGGAGGGCTGTGCGGCAGCCCGGGCGGGGGGCGGCTGCAGGGGCGGGGGCGCGTTGCCGGATGAGGGAAGGGGGTGGGGGTGCGTGGGGGAAACCCGGGCGGGAGCGGCAGTGAGGAGGCGCGGCGGGGGCAGGGTGGGCTGGGGGCGTCTGGGGGCGAGTGCGGGGCTCTGCCGGAGGTGGAGGAAAGAGTGCAAGGGAAGGGGCCCGTGGAGCCGAGGGAGAGGGGAGAGAGCTGCTGGAGGAGGAGCGGCGGAGCAGATGCAGGGGGAGGGCTGTGCAGAAGGCAGAGGAGATTGGAGGCCGGGTCAGTGGGTACGGAGGAGGCAACGGTGGAAGAGAGCCGGGAGCTGGTGGCCCTCGAAAGTTTCCCCAACCACTTCGCTTCATAGTTCGCAGTTTCATGTGTCCTACGACGCTTGGGCTCCGTTCAGCTTGTTGCGCTAGGTGATCTTTACGTGAGCAGACACACTGTTACTTTTCAAAATAATTGTGCTTCATTTCTATGGTGCCCACGTTTCTGTCATGATGTCAGTATGGGCTTTTGTGTCTTCTTCCCTCTCCATTGCCTCTGGTGACAGTTTTAGGCTCCTTTATCTTGTATTCTCCAACGGGCATGAGGGTGAATAAAATTACAGTTCCTGTTCCGAATCATATTTAAAATGACATATTTATCATTGGTATGATTTTTTCTTCCTGGAAATCTGTATCTTAAAAGCATCAGTGCATTAGTACTCCCTTGTATATGAATACTGAACGTCTGTTCTTAATACAGTTTCAAATGTCACAGAGATGGGTTTCTTTCCAATGGATGTTTGATTTTTATTGCAGTTGAAGGTTTTTGGTCGGTTTCTGGGGTTATTTTGTTTGTTTGTTTGTTTTTTCTTTCCCCCCACACTGATGTCAGATACATCCTAGGCAGTTTTAGGCTTCTTGCAGCTCCTGGTACTTACCAGACTGCCAAAGTGAACATCGCTGCTGCAGCATGCTTCCAGGGTGCTTTGCTCTTGGAGACTTGGGCTTTTGAGCAGGTAATGGAGAGGAATGGATCCTGCCCTGATCTAATCATAGGCTCAAGGTAGAAGAGTAAATGGAAGACAAGGAAACAACAATGGGCCTTTATCTGGTTTTCTGTGTAAATAATTGCAAAAAAAAAAAAAAAAAAGCTGATTCTTCGGGGAACGAGCTGAGAAATCTGAAGGCTTGGTGTCTGTAGTACTAACAGCAATATGCATATAAATGTATGTTTTGAAGAACATACACTATTCTTTAGAACAATTTAAAAAGCAAACCTCTGATTAAAACAATGCACATTCATAGTCCTAAAGAGCCAACTCTGGCTTTCCGAAGGGAATTAAAAAGGTGGAAAAGTATTCAGGCCTAAATTCTGACCTTATGAGTCAGGGTTATAAACACATGTGTGAGTCCATTAAACCTGCAATTATTCATGGAAAGTTTATCTGGGTTGCACATTGGCTGCGCTAAGAATGTAGCAGCACCAGAACTGAATCTTTGTGGAGCTGACTATGGTCTGGCAGGGCTCACGAGCTGTAGCGCTGTGGGAACATGGATATGCTGGATCCAGGGCCAGGTGCAGAAGCAGTTTAACTGCCTTTCTTGGCACAGAGCCCGACCTAATAAACAATTTGAACCCAAGCGGGCTCTGCACAGACCCATCTCGGGAGTCTTTGGTGGCATGTTTCCTCTGCTTACACACGTGGTGCGCAGAGAAGAAAGTGACTCACAAAGGGCCAGAGGGATTATTGATTTGGGCCAAGTTCCACTTCGTTGAGCTCTGGACAGGCCCTACAGAAGCCTTCAGGTATCTGAGCCCTTCATCCTGTCAGAGGAGAGATCGGTCGCCTCAGGGCTGGTGCCACCTTAACACTGGCTTGGGTTTGGTGTGGTACTAATGCCAGAAGCCCTGGAGACTGCTGGAGAGAAGAGGCGTATGTGGACAAGCCTGGGTCCCGCAGGACTAAGATGGAGAAGCAGCTAGCAAGCCTCTCACTGCCTAAACTGCATGTGTACGGAGTTGGGTTCCCTAGAGTGCCCCACAGTGTTTGTGTTAGCTGTTTTTGCTTCTTTTACTCAGCCTAGCTGATGAACACCTCATTACCGTGAATAATGGTGATGTGACTGTACGGACATGCCTGAAGCTGGTGGTACACGAGGTGCTCTGGAGAAGGATACATTTTTCAGTGGGGTTTAGGTGAATCAGGTGCATCTCTGATTCTTCTCTTTCTTGTTCTTCAGAAAATTGCAGTTCAAAGGCTTTGCAAATGGCCATTTCATTCTCCAGGGTGCTTTCTGTTCAGTGCAGTAGTATACTATCTCTAATTAAAACACCGGCCAACTGTTTAGTGGTTTCTTATGTGTTTGTGTTTACTGTTAACTTGTGGTGAATGTCTCTACTTCATTTGAAGATTTTTTTTTTTCACTTGCATTTAGAGTAACATTCAACTCTGGTTCAGGTTAGCTCTCAGAATATTCCACACAAAAATAGTTCGAGGCCTGCACACATGCTTCTTCTCCTTCCCAGTTCCATACACATTTCCCCATTAACTCCATGTCTGCTATTTCAAAAGTTTCAGTGCAAAGTAGCCAAAAAACAGTTAACGGAAAGCAGTTAACTGAATTGAAAGATCCCTTGGTGCTGGGTTTCTTGGACCATGGTGTGTGTGTATGTTTTATCTGGTGTGCATGCTGCTTTGAAGTGACATGTCAAATGGGGAGTGAACACTCCAGTGGCATTACCTGCTGCAGCCCCCAGTGCCGCTGCTGCGGTTGTAGCCATTCTTATCGCTGCTGGTGCACACAGCAAAAGGAGAAAAAGAAAAGAGCACTGGTGTTGCACACTTCTCGTCTTTTATTCAGGAAGCAATATAAATGTATTTTAAATTCAAATCTGCTGGAACTGAGCCATATATATATATATTTATTTATTTTTTTTTAACAGGACTTGTGATCCTGTGAGGTAATGATCGTTAGCTTCCACACCAGTCCATGGGACCACAGCTGCAAGTTTAAACAAAGCCAAGTTAACAGGGAAAGATAGATTTGGCTGTGGAACTTGGCGAGCCTTTTGTTTGTTTGTATTTCATCTGACAATGATCAGTTAAAATGTTGTTTCTGTCATGCGAACGTAATGCCTGATAATTGTCTGCATCATCAGTGATTGCTTCTGAACAGGGACAGTTAATTATTAGAAATGAAGACCAGTTGTTCTGCATCCAAGTCCGAAATAAAAGGGATCAACTTTCTAATAGATCAGGCAAGACTTATTTAAATTTTTTGAATAATTGCATCTTTGAATAACTTATTCTTAAAAATAAAAATACAGCAAGCACATGGAAAAGAAATGCAGTCTGTATTTCAGTCAGAAATAGAATTCTGTAGACTTCTAGCAGGATTTGCATGCCACACAGGGAAAAAATGCTTTTTTCTTCCTCTGATAATGTTCCAGTTAGTGTTGTAGTTTATGCTTTTCCAGGTAAAGTATTGTCATATTGTTATATGTCTCTATTTGAACAAGTTTTAACTTTGAATAGAAAATGGAAAATAGGATTGTTGTACTATTTTAAGTGAAAACGTAATCGAGGGAGAGGAAGCTCTTCAAAACGAGTCATAGCTGGCTTACAAAAGCAATATGGCCTTAAACTAAGAAGGGCAGGTTTGGATTAATTGTAAGGAAAAGCTTCCAAGAAGTAAAAAGAATTTGAGAAAGGAACAACTTCAGTTCATTGTTTAGACTCTGCTAATAGAAATGACTGCACATGAAAAGTGGATAAATCAAAAAATCAAAACCTCTTAACACTGGAATTTGCTTCCTTGCTTTGCTCTGTGTGGCAATGACCTGTTCTGGGCTTGTGCAGCAGCAGAGGGCCATCCTGGCTCTGTTTTGGAGAAGGGAAAATGTACCTAAGCACTGGATTTCAGAAGATGGTGCCTAACAGCATGGCGCTCTGTCTTGTGATGTTAGCCTGGTCTCTTACATTGCATTTCAGGATGCCCGACATCATGCTGCATGGTTGATTTACAGAAAATGAGAAACAGAATTAGTAACCAGTCTTCATCTGTGTATGTCCAGGCCTTTCCAGATGTTCATCTGTCCAGTCAGCAATACTGCACAGCTGCTATGATGTGAGACCATATGTCCAGCAATCTCGGGGAACTGTAGAAAATTTTTGGTCTGCCTGGGTAAAATTTTGGTCAGAAAAAGACACGTGTCCAGAAAAAAACAAGTATGTTATAGCCCTATCAGTGAGGAATTAACAACTGATTTGAAGAAAGGTATGATTAGCAGCAGTAAATCAGGCTTGATGTGACAACTGAAACAATGAGAGTAACGCAAAAATGAGTAACTGCGCATTTAATGTCATCCATCCTGTTCATGAATTGAGTGTCTGTGGAGAAAATGGGATACAGTTGTGTAACTGATTGTGTCAAAACACATAGGCATAAAAGAGACATGTAAAGATAGCAGAGGTGCCTTTTCATTTTGACATTTGCCGTCAAATGTTCAGTATTAAGCAATAGGAAAACCCCACCTACAGACCCCGTTTATAGGGGAGGACATTTTTTGCCCCTGGTAGCACTGTGGTGAGGTTAAGTGGGAGACAGGCTGAAGGGGGGCAGTCATCCTGCATTCCCACTGGTGTTGCACACAAGTTTGAAATAGTGTGCTAAACAATATTCCCCTTTGCTCACCATTCACACAGTCACTGTATCTGCCTGTGGATGTGTTTGTACAATGCTTTAATGTTAAAATAGAGACTGTCTTTTGGATTTTGCTCAGTTGTGAGCTGCTTTGGTTCTGGGAGAAAAATTCTTTTCCGACCCTAGATAGGGATCAGCTCAGCTTATGTTTGAAAGAATGGAGATTAATATCCCCTGTGACCTTTTAGCCTTGCTGCTGCAGGGTTTTTAACAAGTGGGCTTAAGACCCCATGTGTGGCAGCTATGCCTATACGAATGTCTGTAATGTCTCTTCTTGTCAATGATCCGTGAACTAAGGAATCTCCAAGGATATCTTGATGTGCCGTGGAGCTGTTATGGTCTAGTACAGGAAAGAACCACGCAATGATAGAATGAAAAGCAGGTGTCACAAGTAATGTGTAAGTTGTTCTAAATGCACCTGACAGTTGTCCTTGGCAGTGTATTTACTTAAAAGATGTGACTGTGATATGGTAGGAAAAACAAATATTTAAACAAAACCCCAAACAACAAAAGCACTGTTTATGACTTAGATATTTCTCATTCCTTAGATGTTTGCAATGTTGTATGAACTCTATAATGTAATGTAGAACAGATAATAAAAAATAAGTACATAACAAGAAAAAGCTCCCATCTAGTTCTAGCTACCTCTTCCTCCCCACCCATGGCACTGAAGAGTGGGGTTGTCCAGAAAACAGTTCAGGAAGGAATTCCTTTCTAAAAATAATTTTTCCTTAATTTTGGACTTTTTTGGTTTGACTTGTTTTGGCTATTCTGAACTAATGTTACCATCGCTGTGTGCCTAAAAGGTCTGCAGTTTGTTTAAACTGGTTTTAGCGATTTAAAATAGCCAGTCTTTTTGCAATAGGACCTCAAAGAACAGCCTGGGGGTCAAGGGGAGCGCTGATTTAGGACTGAGGTCTACAGTTGCTGTTTCAAACATGTCTCGGGTATACGAGTGATGTTTTGGTGTCAAGGGTAGGTGATAAGTAGAAATTGAAGTGCCTGAATCCAAGAGAAAGATCTAGAGGCTTTTGTCAGCCTAGCTCTGGAGGCATTGACTGCTCAGTAGGTACATACATGTATGTCCACCAACCTCCATGTATACTCCAAGTTTCAGTGCCCGTCGATGTTAAGAAGCTCTCCAGTGTGATGCACCAGGCATCAAGCTCTTGCTTAAGCTTCAGTGTCACCAGCATGAAGTCCCCAAACTCTTGGTTGCTGGAGGAAATGGGAGACTCTCATTTGGGTTCTCCCTGCAGATTGAAGACCATGTAAATTTTTCTGCCTCCCACTTCCCAGCTTGCTGCACCAACCAGTCTTCTGAAGTGAGCATGTGTTTGCATGGCTGCTGTGCCTTGCCTCCTGCCCATGGGTTGGCCCAGCTTCCACTGGAGATGAGGTTGTCTCCTTCGGTGAGTAGGGCACTCTTCTGGGATTAAGAGGAGCAGGATGTGAGTGTCAGCCCTCTTAAGGCAAAAGTTAAACTCATGCCTGCAGGGTGGGAAGTAGCTGTAATAAGCAGATACAAGAGACTGTTAAAGTAAGTATGTGTTCTGTTTAGTGGATTTCTAGGAATTGAATGCAGCAGTTCATTAGAAATGTTCTATTTACTCTCTGTTTTGCTACATGTGGGGAAAACCTCCAGAGATTTGAGGACCATTTTCCATACAGGGACAAGCTGGGTGTGTAGCAGATCCTAGCCTGGATGCGTTTAAAGATGGGGCAATGGATTCTGCCCCAGATGGTGTTTTGTTCATTTATAAGTCGACTCATCAGATCTGTATGGGATGTAATCTATATCCATTTCCAGTGCAATGCAGGTGATATCACTTTTTCCTATCAGTTATCATCTTCTGTATTTTAAAATTAAATGGTCTTAATTGTCACAGAGCTAGATCTCTCCAGTGACGTATCCTGCCCTTCCTTAGCACTGAGAGAAAACAAAATTAGGGTCATCGCCCTTTCCACCTTAATTCTGCTTCTGCCCAGAAGTTTATAACAGCCCATGGGAATGATCTGCAATCTGAAATTTGTGGCACAGCACAAGGACAAGTAAGCCCCAACACGTCTTGCTGCGCTTGGTGGAGTGCCAGCCGTGGGGTAGCAGTGTGTTCTTGCCATCAAAGTCTTCAGCCACATGGAAGCTGGGGCCTGTGGGTTTAACTGTAGGAGGTTTCCATGGCTTAGTTGCAGGGAGCAGGAGGGGAGGTGGTGGAGCAGACCTGGTGTGCAGCTGCAGGCAGCAGTAAGGACCTTCAGTTTAGCACAGTTGAGAGTTAGAGTGTGTGTTTGCTAGAGGCAGTGTTCAGGGAGGGCAGAATGGAGGTTCTGTGGATACATGTTTGACTTATTGTCAGAGGTTTTAATTTTGTTAAGCATGAGGGAATACAAAGGCGTAAGATACATCCTTCTTAATGCCATCTTGATCTTGTCTTGTCTGTTCTATAAAAACTACTAACATTTTTATAACCCACTAGGGTGTAAAAGGTTGTTTCTCCCTGTTCTGGCTTCTCTCTGCTACCACCTGCTCTGACTGTACGCACCCCCGTATCACGGGCTGTCTTCAGCTGTGCAGCCTGAACTGTGTGCTGCGCCAGGCCCCACGCCCTGCTCTCTCTCCATCTGGTTGTATCCCTTCTTCCCTGTTTCTTCTTCACCATCGTGGTCTTGCCAAAGCCTTGATGTGCCAGTGGATGACCCTCCCGAGCTGGCCTCCTCCCCCTTGGTCACTGCAACTCTCTGCATTGCGTAGCAGATGTATATCAACATTTTTTATTTTTGATTTCCAGAGGTTTATGTCTGGGTGAATGTCAGGGACCCCACCCATCCTAAGTCAGAGGACAAGGGAAAGGAACTGATGTTCTTTTTCTATGGTAAAGACTTAGACTTTGGGTCATGTGGGATTCAGATAAAGGGGCAGGCACTGCTTTGATCTTGAACCTTAAATACAAACCTACTTGTACCATAGCTTACTTCTGAATATGTGGTTTAATTCTTTCCTGAATGGTTACTGGGAAAAGTTGGACTGTGGGTTTGCCTTAAAGTCATGCTGCAATTTACTACTTGTATAAAAAAGTTAGTGAAATCTGTAAATCTTAAATTGTTTTGGGAACTAGGGGAAGGTCGTACTTTGGAAATCACCATTTTAAGAAATCTTAAATTTGGATTGCTAACTCTGCCATAAATCCCAAAGTGACATGTTAAATTTAATGAAAAAAAATCCAAGTCAGCATGTGGATGTTGGAGTACTTTGAAAGAATATTTAAACAGAATGAGGCTCTCAACTTTTGTCTCTAGTAGAGCTGTCATTCAACCATATCGTAATCTTATTAGGGCGAGGGCTCTTGAAAGTGCTAAGTGCAGACTTTCCTGATACTGGTTGGCACATTTAGGCACATATGTAATACAACAGTATAAAAAGCAATTTAATGCCTCGTGTGATTTGTGATTCATGGGTTGATGGCTTCTAATATATTGTAGTGGTCTACAAATTAAAGTTTGACTTGTTAGGTTCAGTGTGGGCAGGACATTTAGTTTTCTTGCATTAATTTAGCAGGATTGGGGCCAAAGGCAGGAAAGAAGTTGTGTTTTTTATCACTATAAAAGAGTTATGATTCATGAGTTCAGACCTTAGTCTAGTACAAAGATACTCCAGAGCTAAATGATTGAAAAAGAGGGGGCCTGGATGGGAATGGGGGGTGGAAAGACACAATTCAGCTTTGAGAGAAAAAACAAAACTAAAGTGTCACAGTCTGAATTATTCTACAGCATGTACAATTCATTTTTATGATGGTTATGTTCTCTTTTAGATTTCTGAGTGAAGATGAATTTAGCAGAGATTTGTGATAATGCCAAAAAAGGGAGAGAATATGCACTGCTTGGGAATTATGACTCTTCTATGGTGTACTACCAGGGTGTCATCCAGCAAATCCAGAGACATTGCCAGTCAATCAGAGATCCAGCAATTAAGGGCAAATGGCAACAGGTAGGGTGAAATAAGGTGGTCTTTATTCTATTATTTCATACTTGAAAAACACGCTATACTTTCTAGACCTTTTAAGATGTAGGGGACATATATTTCAGTTAAGTTTACAATGTTTCTTTTACAATATTTTGTTGATATTTATGGGAAAATAATTTTTGTGGCATGTTCAAAGAGAATTATTTTGTTCTAATTGAATCAAATTTTTTCTTGTTTTCACTTAAGATGTCTGGCTAATCACTGGTCTCTGTGTGTGTGGTTGTATACTTTGGAAAAACTGTTTTGCTGAAAGCTTCCTTTTGCTGTTCTATCTTTTGACCCTCCAGTAAACTAAGATGTGAGTGAATGGGTTAGCATCACTAGAACGGTTGTCTGAATAGCAGTTAACTATAATGCTGCAGTGTGCAAATTTGGATCAGGTTTCTAAAACTCCAAATGATACTCTTAGCCTGAGTCTTGTGCACATGCATCTCCCTGCTAAGCAGAGTACTGTTGAAGCTAAGGAGTAATTCACAGGTGAAATGTAAGAACCCTCATTTAGCACTTCCAGTATTTAAGTCTTCCTTACATTTTGTGGTCCCATTTTTCATTGTACAAAATGCGTTCCATTAAAATAGATAAAATTGGAGGCTAAACATGTAAAGGTGTCTTCCAGAATAAATATTATGTTCTGAAATAAGAACATATCTCCTAGAAAAGGTATAATTTTGCCATAAGTAGCTGAAGAGATGATTTCAAGGAGAGTTTTTCTAAATATCGTATGTTTAAATGATGTCACTTAAAACAAGCACATTTTTCCTTTTTATTGCAGCAGGTTGCTTTGGTTATGGTTTTGTGCTTGAAACATCTGACACTAACATGCAGTTTTTTGTGTACTGATATATGCAACACTGTTAGCGATCATTTTGTAATGACAGTACTATTGATAGGTGTTTATCATAGAACCTGTAGAAGTCTGTCTGCTTATTAAGAGCTTGTCTGCAAAGCATGAGTGTGTACAAGCAGCAGTGATAGTGCCTACCTTTCCTGGCGATGTAATAAGCTGAATGTTGTGTAGGAGTATTTGTACTCAAGCTCTTCCCCATCCCAGGGCATGCTGATACGGGGTGTTCATGCCCCCTGAGTATCCTTAGTTCCTGCCCAACTTGTAGCTGACCTGAAGGTAGAGCATGAGGCTTTCCTTGTTCTGCAGCTGCATCACTGCATTGCTTTCACTTCTAGTAATTAGTGTTTCCTCTGATGGCATTGCTTCTTCCATTAAATTTTTAACAGCTCTTATCTTGTGAATTTTACTTCAAATCTCTTGATGTGGTGTGTTGTTTGAAGTGCTTCAGAGAAGCTTGTGCACCATGGAATGTGTGCTGTACATTGGAGACAAGCCTGGAGTAAAAAAGGATCATTAACACAGTTTCCAGGATTATTCCCTGGGGAAGGCAGCTGGCTCCTTAGCAGAGGATCTGAAGTTGGCACCTTCTCAGAAATTATCCCTTTTAGGTAAAAACAGAATGGCCCCTGACAGTGTCCCATAAATGCTTTAGAGAACTGTCCCCAGAAAGATCAGCAGCAGGTGGGGTAGCGTCTGTCACGCTGTGTGGTCATGTTAATTCTGAAACTTCCCAACACAGCGGTGGCAGATGAGCTTTGTCAGAATATTGCTTTGCCATTACTGGTGCCAGTCTTGGCTCAAGGACAAACACCAAAAAGTAAGAAGTGTGTTAAAAAAAAAAAAAAAAAGCAGCTCATCCCCAAGCTGTTTGCCTTCTCATTCATTTATGGGGCTACCCGTAGCACAGGGAACAAGATGATGCAGCCCTGAGAGCAAACGATGCAGCCCTGAAACCACTAGTTTTTCCATACCTGCACCTGAGTGGTTTGGTCAGACCTACAGAGGTAGACCTGCTTTCTTACCCCTTCTTGATAAGTAATTGTTGTGCTCTCTCACTCCTTGAGACAGACTAAGAGGGAATCTGATGATCTGGATGTTAGCGCTGTTTTCCAGCTCTTAACAGCAGCTACATCCAAACTGTCAGTCACATTCAGTAGCTGTCTGACAGACAGCCTGTTCTGAAAAAAATAAGAGCAAAAGTCACAAGAAACACTCATTCAAAATATTAAAATAATGTTTAGATATTCTTTTTAGATCATTTTCATGAAACAGTTATGCCATACACATTATGTAAGTTTAGCAAAATTCAGGTCTAACCCACTTGGTACCAGTAACGTGCAGAAGCGAAAGATTCCCATAACTTGTATGCTCACCAGTGGCACGAGAAGCAAAGCAACTCTTAGGTCATGGTTACAGGGATGAATGCAATTGATTTTTACCTGAAATTCTGTCTTCTCTGGCATATGGAAGTAGCCTATTCTTTAGGTTCTTAAGTTTCTCCATCCTCTGAGGAATCTGAGAAGGAACAATACCACTGGTACCTTTTGGAGGTGGAGTTTAGCAATCTCTACCAGACACTGGGTAGGTAGAGCTTTTACTGTTTGGAGTGGTCCACGGTGTGAATGTCCATGTAGATAAGTGCTCAAAGGAGAAGATTATTACTTAAACCAGCTCTTCTCTGAGATGTACTGTCTGCCTGCACATTCACAATCTTGAACCTCCTGAAGGATTCCTGGGACACCAACGCTGAGGGGATCTGGCAGTATAAAGCATGCCCTTCCTACAAACAGGGTGTTTGTCCTACTGGTACTTCTGAGGCCCTGAAATAAGTTTCAGGTGTTTGCATACATGTTCCCTCATTAAATAGGAATGTTCATACAAGTAACATCTAAAAGAATTGTTACAGCTGTGGTTCTGCAGTTGATCAGCTCATACCTGTTACGTGAACCATTGTTTTCCCTCTATGGTCACTTCTCTACAGTGGGTGCTCCATCCTGAATAGGTACCTCACGCTAGGTGGATCTGTTTTGTTGCCTTGTGTACTATACGGGATTTTTCCAGCAGTTTACTGAGCAATGTAGAGCAGAAGTGAACCAGAAGTGGTTGGGATTTTGGGTAAGACTGCTAAACACTCTTCTCTCAGGTATTATTATTTTCAAATTTCTACATGTTGGTCTGGACTGAATGATATTCCGTGCAAGTATGTGGTGGCTTTTATTTCATGTCACACAGTCAGACAGCTTCAGCTTTGCAACTGAGCACCCTCATTTCAAGGGTCCCTCATGCTTGGTGCTGATAGTTAGGAAAAATGTGAACACGTGTCATCTGCTCCCCTGGGAACAAGTGACTGGCTCAGTTCCACTTGATGCAGTACTGCTTCTGGGACTTCAAAATCAGGACTGACTGGGGGAGAGGAATTGTGTTACTAGTCTGGCATAACCTGCAGAACTTCAAAAGGTCAAAAGATGCATCCTTGAGGGTCCACAAGAGCAGCAGTGTGACAACATAAGAATTCCTCTGTCCCTTTGGAAAATTCATTGTCATTGATAGTCTGTTAACTAGCTTGAGGATACCAAGGGTGACCTGCTCTTGAGACCCTTATGTGTTTTGCATCCAGGAAGCTCCCAGCTTGCTCTTGGGTGGCTGAGTATAACACCATTCTTATCCTCATTCCTCGGCCTCTAAGCTTATTTGAAAAAAGTTACTTCTTTGTTGTTCTTTGAAGTTTGACTGACATATGGGCATATTCATCCATGTAAGTGCAGGCTGGGACTGAAAAGATTCAAAATGAGAAGCAACTCATCTCTTTTTCTACTTAACAACATTAAAAGGTAGATTTACGCTCATGACCGCTAGTGTGAGCTTTACATGTGTTGACATTCCCCCTGTTTATTCTGAGAGAGTTTCTTGGCTGTTGCAGTCTTTTTACTAGACAGCTGGCTTGTAGGAAAGAGCTGCCTCAGTGACAGTTCAGCAGCTGCAGAATGACAGCAGAGCATGCCCCCGGGAGATAGTACTGGCTTACGACAAGGCCAGCGGCTGTCGAGCAAAACCTGCTGCATGTTATAACCGTGTGCTCTGTGTAGCACACTAGCTGAGAGTACAGGAGCCTCAGATGGAGCTGAGGCAGGAGTTCAACAATTTTCAGAGTGCTTGGAGCAGCCAGCAAGGCCCCCTTAACTGACCATGGTCACTGGAGGAGGTTATTAGGTGCACTGTATTCTTGCTTAAAGAATAAAGGATGATTTTTACTTTTAAAAAAAACTTTAAACACATTTCAGTCAATCTCTGCTTATATTGTTTTTGCTTCATGCCTGTTTTATTAACACGTTGCAGGTTACTTCATGAGTAATTAATGCATATTCTGCAGGTAACTCATGAAGAATTTGTGATTACAGGAGCTGTATTTTGACTCCATGGGATCAGGCTGGGTTACAGGGCATCCGTTTTGGGTATGGTTTAGGGAATTGTTTTTTTCACTTTTTTAAAATGGAGCTTATTGAAAAACTAACACTAACTGCAGGCAGTAATTACAGGTTTGGAGAACACTTTTATAGAAACTTGATTGGGTTTGTTCCAGCATGATAAAATTTAAAAAAACCCAACCGATACATTATTTCAATTTACCAAAGTACAAATACCCATGCTTATTGCTATGGGAAGTTCTGTAGAAGTCCAAGCTCTAGCATAGCAAGTAAAAGCTGGTGATGCCAAAGGTACAACAGTTGACGGAGAGTGAAATACAGAGGAAGTCCCTGAAACGGTTTTTGGGAACTACCACTGGGAAAGATTGAATTCAACTCTTGGTCACTGTGTTTTATACACATATGTTAGGATGTGTTTTCTGCTTGGTTACTGTAAGTCCTTATGGCTGGAATGTCAGAACAAAGCTGCGGGGCCACCCCCTGGGCTGAAAGGCTTTTTATTAGACTTTCCAACATCACCCAGTGCCCACAGTGCTGCTTCTGTTGAGGAGATGATGTGTATGGTAGAGGTGGCTGGTGTACCAGAGCTTGGCTCTGAGCAGCAGGCAGTTTCACACGGTAGCTGAACCCAGTTAACACCTTGCTGTGCCCAGAGAGGCCAAGCTCTTCCCACCTAGTCTTCCTTCCAGCTGCACCAGCTTCTCTCCCTCCTTGCACCCTGCCATTCTTTGTCCAGAGATTCATCTGATCACAGGGTAGTGAGCCAGTGCAGCTTGTTAACACACCAAAAGTGTCCTTTATTTTCTTTTTACCCTCCTAGACTGATTTTCTGCCATTTACAAAGGTGGGTTACTGTATTGAGATGCCAGAATTGAAAACAGAAGAGCAGTGGCAGAGTGTGGTTGGGGAGAAAAGTGAGGAGAAACAAGATCTTCCCATTTGGCAGTAGTGAGCTGCTAACTCAGTTCATGCTATCTCCTGAAACTGTTTAAACATGAATAACCTAAAAGCTGTTTTCAGGCTCTCTACAGCCTGAGCTGGAGCCTGCTGAGGGCTCTAGCACCCAAGGGAGGGATGTGACAGGGGGAAAAGAGACTGGGTGAGTCCAGACCAGTGATTTTCCTGTTTGCAGCCTTCTGAAGTTGCTTCAGAGTAGCAGTGAGCTCTTGAAGATGCTGTTCAGTCACCTCAATCATTACGGCACAGCCCTTCTTGGGCTCACATCTAGGTTATTTGTTTCTCATCTGCAAGAAACTCTTTCTGCACCTGTTTGATCTGACTTGGTTTCTTTAAGGCCTCTAGGAATTTATCAGCTGTTTTTCCTTTGTGGTCCTGTTGTTTGAGTACATTGAGGGGGTTTTGTTGGTTTGCTGGCTACTGACTAAGCAGTAAGGGTGTGTATTTCAGTTTGCTCTGCTCAGGTCTGGGTGAGAGATGGCCAGCAGTTGTTAGTCAGTTTTCAGCAGCCAAGGCATCAAAGTCTTACTTCCTTTCAATTTTCAGATACCTTTCTCCTTGCTGGTCCGGAGAGCTGAATGACAACACTCCAGCCCTCAGTGCTAGCAAGTTGTTTTCCACCAACTTTTCTGCATGTGTTGGAAGGCTAATAGGAATCTTGTCTGTATTCCTGGAGCACTGGAGTAGGAAGCGGCTGTCTCTCGTGGAGCAGTGCCCTGGAGGATTTATGCTGTATCATTCCTTTGTACCTCAGAGCAGCTGTTTGGCTGGATTTATTTTTGGACAGAAAGAATGTGTGTTAGACAGTTTGAAGTAACCAAGTTAGTAATCAATCACATTTGTAACTCAGCTGGAAGTTCTTGCACTGGGGGAGGTATCTGCTGTATGTGTGATGTGAAAGCAAAGAGAGCAAAGCAGGGCGGGGGGTGGGGGGCATGTCAAGCAATGACTGCCTTTACCAGAGCAATCCTGCCTGAGCTGGATGTCCTGTGTGTTTGGAAAGATACAGCTACCCCATCTGGAACAAGCAAGAAGGCTGCTCTGCCCTGTGAAATGATCAAGTTCTGAGGCTCCTTTTGTACAGATGCACATAGAGCTCCTGGTGAAATAAATGCAGTGTTGCAAGAACTGTGTAGGGCCTTGGGGATTTACCCTCTGCTTTGCCTCTGTCCTTGCTGGTATCTTGCTGTCAACAGTCATATATATTATTGTCCTTAAACAAGGTTTAAGTTTTAAACCAGAGAAGAATTTATCTGTGCTGCTGGAATCTATTTTGTTTTTGTGGTGGGAAGATTCTTGGAAAATATTACAGAGCAGAACAATACATTCCTGTGGGATGTACCTGATTGTATTTTAAGAGAACTGAACCTTCCAGAAACAGGTGATGTATGTTTGTTACTGAGTGCCGACCATTTAATCATTCAGTCTTTTATACACCATACCCAGCAATGGACAGTGCTTCCTGTCTTGAAGTTGTCCCACCAAAAGTGGGGGGCTGCTCCTGCTGTTTTGAACATGTAGAGCAGAGCAGGTGAGGAAAGACACTGTACTGAGAGGGGAAACAAGAGTGTGATCAGGCTGGAAGAGGTGTGCTTCTGAATGTGTACTGATAGGACACCGCACCTTGCACGTACCCATCGTGGTTCCTTTCCAAGGACACAGGGAGATGGGAAGATCTCAGGCTAGTGGCCACATCTTTTCACCAGTAAGCACCATTAGGACGAACATTCGTAAGATGTGACTCTGTTAGTAGTAGTTTCCTGATCTGCTGTTGCTATATTTATAACCTCAGCAAACAGGCTGGATGTGCAGACTACCATTCTTCTGATCCTCTCGATTACCTGGAATCTTCTCAAGTTATGCACAGCAAAAAGAGTCTGGATTTCAGGCAACTTCATTGACATCTGTTGATACTGTCCTCAGTTGCCTTCCTCTGTTTGACACAAAATGAAGCCTGCTTGCAGCATTCCCAGGCAATATTTTTCCCAGCTCTTTTTCACGTGGACGCAGACGTGAGCACAGCTGGGTGCCTGGTGGTGTCTTTCCTTGGCTTTCTTGTAAGTTGACTTCAGATCCTGCCTTTTGATTCAGCTGTGCAGTGTATGCTAGTTGTAGCTTCCCTCAGTAGTGTGCCTCATGACAGCCTGCAAACATCCTCACTGTAGTGGTTCTTCAGGAGAGCTTTTAGAGCCAATGCGCCTTTCCAGTGGATGGAAAGGTTCAAGGATGTCTCAGTAGCTCCAGCTGTGAGCCTGTAACAGGCAAGATTCACATTGGCCTGAGGTAATCTTAGCTGCAGAGTGCTGATACTGATTTCCAGGCATGCACAGCAATGCATGAATTTGTTTTAGCTGTGCACCAAGACTTCAGTGAAGAGCTGACAGCTGGGTGTTATGACCCTCAAGCAGGTAAAAACTGAAGTCAGCATAGAGGTTGATCCCACAGGATGGAAAGCATCATGAGTGATAGGTGGAAGACTGCTAAGATGCAGTACAAGTGCACTCAGGTGAATCCTAGCACATCTTAAACCGAAAGCTTACGCTTCTGAGCAAGAATGTACAATGTAGTTTTTGGCTGCCAGTGTGTACTAAGAACCAGTGACCTTAGCATACAAAGCTTGGGCTTGTAACAAGCCATATCACTTAAAACTTAGCAGATTTCTACACAGATTTTATTTTTCCTAGGCTTCATGGAAAAAAAATGAAATGAACAAATATCAAGTAAATAATCTTGGAATTATTGCAGTAGTTCTAATTCCCTGACTAGTGGCAATAGAAACTTCAGGTATAAAATTCAGCTGTGTAATTCTGCAATCTGATTTCTTTCTGAGACATAATATCCTCTCATTCTTATTTCACTTACTTTACTTATAATTTGAACTTACGCTATAGGCTGTTAAAGTTCCCATTTCCTGTTCTAATCTTTGCAGTCCACTAAAGAATTGGCTTGTGTTTTGACTGGATGATGATGATGTGCCCCTCACAAAGCTAATTTTGTGATATTATATTTTAATGATTTAGCTAGTTTTATAACTAGGACCTTGGAGACTAATCAGAGAAGTTCTTTTATGCCAGAATAGTAGCAAATATGTTAAAGAACTGCCAACAGCACCCTTACTAGTATAAAAGTATATGTATGTGTGCATACATGTCAACATGCACACATAAATCTAAGCATCAGCACATGTTATGGAAGAGCGATTCCTGCTTTAGCAATCATATCTGGTCATGACATTGACAATCAGGAAGATGAACTCAACAGTGATTCAATCGTTTATGCTGTTGTTAAAGGTCTATTGTCAGTCTGATAGGTCTGGGGTTGTGAATGGAAAAGTCTGGGAGTTCCTGCTTTTGAGGGTAGAGTATGTTTTGAGGTATTTTATGTTTTAAATTTTAAAAAAAGTTAAAATTATAATAACAATTTTAAAATAATGTATGTATTTCTCAAGGTCCGACAAGAACTAGTTGAAGAATATGAACAAGTTAAGAGCATTGTCAACACTTTAGAGAGTTTTAAAATGGACAGACCTGCAGATATCCCTGTATCCTGTCAAGATGAGCCTTTTAGAGATCCTGCTGTTTGGCCCCCTCCTGTTCCAGCTGAACACAGGTAATGAGAGGCTCAAGCAGAGTGGGTGGAATAAAGTTGGGTTGCCATAATTTTATATTAATTTTTGAATGCATCTGTAATGTGAAAATCACATGTCATTCACCCCTTAGTCGTTTGTAATAAAGAATAAATATAATTAATTAAGGAAAATAGTAATTAACCTACAGTTGGATTTATTGCTGAAGTTCTAAAGAAAGCCACTCCTTTATTCTGGTAGGAGTGACTAGCTAAAGGCCTGGCACTAGAGTCTGCTGGAGAGGTAAGTAGGCTTTTGGTGACAGTTGCCTTTCTTATGTGCAGGGAGAACACTTTTCTATTTCAGCTTATTTAAGCAGTTGAATTCATTGATGGCTGAGGAATCAGCAAGGAGCTGGAACTGAAGGATCTTGAAGGACATGGTGGTTAGAAGTCACTCCCTAGCTATAGATATGACCTCTGTTTAATCCATTGGTTAGTTTTATTGCTAAGCATGTTCTATTATACATGGTGTTTCTCTTCTGTAACCACTTTAAGGTAACTTTAGTTAGCTGATAGTTTTCTCGAAATAGATGCTTGTGCATTTTCTGAAATTCATATTTTCACCCTAATAGAGCCTGACACAGGTTGCTGGAAACAACAAATCCCCTTTAAAATCAAGAATAACATTTATCATGCCAACATTTTTCTAACATTGGAATAGCAAAGAATTTTACTGTGTGTATACTCACTTAAGCAAAGGAACAACATAAAATGAAAAATCTTGCTTAACAGAAAGAAATGCCAAGTTTATTTGTAAATTTATGTGATTTGTGACTATGAAACAAATGGATCTTCACTTTTCAAAAAACCCCAGGAATGTAAGTGTAGAATAATATTAATGCTGATAACTTTTGTGAGTGGTAGAAACGATTATCTGAATTTTTGTGGTAATGTATTGTGAAGTGCAAGATATATTTATTCTTGTACCTTTCTTAGAGGTAAAGGCCCAGTAGTTCATCTACTTTTTTAAGGTGAAATTTAAGTCCTGACCAAGTAAGTAAGGAAATTTAGCTGCTCTTCTCTGCTGTTAAGTTTGATGAAAATGTATACAAAGCAAAATGTAGCAGTTGTAATCAGCAATGCGTTTAACTATGTACTTCTATACAGCCATATTCCAGGGAGCTGTTTTTGGAGTTAGCAAATTTTGAGTTACTCAAACCAAGAATCAGTAGATTTAAGAGCGGGCACTAATTAAAGTTGGATGACATTCCTGGCCATTTATTTAGTTCTATATTTCAGATCCAATCCCTAGAGCAAAATGACTGTGACACCTTGTCTTAAAACCAAATCCTTTCTCCTCATGCCACTGTTGAGTTGTCTTTGACATTGTGGGTGATGCACATATAGGTGGTTCCAATTTGGCTCTGTTTGCATTTGCTTTCTAGATAATTTTACATTTTGACATTTTCACAGAGGTGAATGAAGTCAGAGGTAGGATGATTGTTTTAAAATTCTCCCTCATTTGTTTTGGGGCCTGTCAAAGCTATTAGCCAGCTTTTTTTTTTTTTTTTTTAAACCAGGAATGTCATCTGGTTGTGTAGAACTTGTGCATGTGAATGTAGCCTAATATAATCTCCTGGTTGGGAGTGAGACGAAACTACAATTTGAAGATGTATACTATATTGTTTCCTCTTTTGTTACACGTGTGTTGGTTTGTTTTAAGCCTGGTTAGGGGTACTGATCTAATAGTATTGTTCATTTTGAAACTTTTTTCCTGTTGAAACTGTTGGAACTTTTTCTTCCTTTTGTATTTTTTCTTACTTTGGATGTCAGACAGAACCATAAATATGTTGCTGGATTTGCAGATAGAGGGAGATAAGATTTAGGGGCTAGTCAGCTTTAGCAGTAACGCACAAGAGAGTCAGTGAAATACTAGAATACTTCCCTCTTAATGTTGATCTTTTTTCACTGTTTTTAGCACGTTTTTGTGGTTGCTTATTGTTAGGGCTCCACCTCAGATAAAACGTCCCAACCGAGAAGTAAAACCTTTGAGGAAAGAATCACCAGGACTGCAGCCCCGTGGGCCTGCGGGCAGAGCACATGCGGTATCCAAGGGTGAGAAGGCTGCAGGCAGCCGTGAAAGGGAATCTAGAGCTAGAGGAAGAGATGACAAGGTAAGAAGTGGGAAAGAACATGATGGGGAGGAGTTACGATGCAGCAGGTGGGAAAGAGAAGCATTCTTAGTTTTAGTCATTTAATACAGGTAATAATAAAAAGCCACAAAATGGTGCTTTCCTCTTGCCTCATGGACAAAGCATGTATCATGGAGATACCTTTTTTGATTTTGAACATGGTGGCCTGTTTTTTGGGAGTTTCTTATCATCTCAGTTAGACCATGGACTTGACTCTAATCTGTCAGTGTCAACCAGGCATAAAGTCCCTTCTCCTCCTACTCCCCCATGCTTATTTTATTTTAAAAAATTGAATACAATTCAGGTCTTTTATAAAGTTTTCTGTGTAAAAAGTGCAAAAGTTAGACCAGTGTCTTTCTCTAGACTTCATGAATGGAGTTCCACAGCACCATTGCATCTGTCATACCATAGTAAAATTTAGGTGTTTCTAGAAGTCCAGGACAGTTCTGTAAATGCATTGATGCTAGGTGAATCTGTGCCATATTATTTGAAGTTCTATCTTTGAAAATTATGTGAGAGTCGTAGTAAAAGCAAACTCTTAGCAACTTCCATTTTCTTTATGAAAAGGGTTTTGTATTTATTATAGTGTTTAGGAAGCTGCTTCTTGGAAAGGCTTTGTTTTAAAAATAAAACCAGTAAAATAAATTAGAATAAGTTGGAGATTCTTTCGTCTGAAGACACATGAAAAAGAAGCAGCACTGAAGTGAAAGAAAAAGAGAATCAGTGACTCACAATCAAGTAGTGATGTCAAAGGCAGGACTGTTATGTGGCTGAATATAATGTCTGTGTGCAAACTGCTGTTTCTGATACACTTTCATTTTTAAATTTAACTGCGGAGTCAGTGCCAGGAACCCAAGGAATCTGTGGTATAAATTATAGAAGTCAAGAGTATACTGAAGTGGTTTTACTTTCCTGACAGACAGAGATACGAGAAGCCCCTTCCTGTAGGGGCACACAGTATTGTGCAGGTCTTGATAGATGAGTAAGAAAATATTTAGGCCAGTTTTCTTCCAAATTAATTTGGTTAGTCCCTTTGTGGCCCTTCTATTACAGGTTGCTTCTTCACAGTGCAGAAAGAACTCAGAGATAACACTTTTTCCATCATGAATTGCTTTTCTGATACACAGGGAAAGTATTAAGTAATCCCAGCCCTTATTACCATCAGTAGGTAGGGCCAGGCACATTTTCAGCAGTGCCACTGAGTGAGTGCACAGATCAAGTTTAATCATTTCAGAAATATCTCTACCCTGGATCAGTAAGATTTAAAATAACAAGTGTGCATCCTGCAAGCTATAAAAAGCTTGTGAAGATCTGTGAAATTATTTGCAGTTCTGCCAGCTATACGGGGAATTGGAGTTGTGGTGTGTGACAGGTTCCCCAGACATGCTTATGTAAGGCAGCCTTCAAAGTCTTAGCTTTAATGAGAGTGCACTCTGCTCTCAAAGCTTTCTGGTGATGAGCATTATAGGGCTTTACTATAAGGAGCCCACAACAACATGACTTTTACAATACTTGTCTCTGGGAATAATGCAATTAGCAATACTACTGCTGTCAGATGGAGAAGAGTCATGAAGGTGTTCCATTTAGTATGGTACATTTTAGACATGACTCTTATCTGAATAAAGTGGTCACTAGGTGGCAGAAGGAAAATATGTCTACTCTTCAAAAAATACCAACACACGTGCTCTTCTTTGTGCCTTTGTCTAGTGTCTTGGTGGTTATTTTACTTTCTTTGTCTGGGGTATAAGTGCAAAAATCACACCAGGTTACAAATTCTCATGTGCTGTATGACAGTTTTGGTATAGGATCCATTATTTTCTTTTTAAGAAAATTTTGGATGAAAGAGGAAGTAGCCAGGCATGGGAAGTGAGAGGACTTAATGCAACTTTCCATATTTTACACACAGACATGAAAATAGGTTTAATTTCCCTTGCAGTTTTATCATTTCTTAGTTTGCAAGTGTTTTAAGTTCTTCAGTTTCTGAACTAAAACTACAAAAGGAGCTTACCTCTGTAGCCTAGTATGTTGAATTGAAGAGGTTTGGTAACTCTTCATGTTCAGTTAAAAATAATGGTGCAAAACTGAAGCTTCAAACTAGGCAGGCAGATACCTCTTTTCTCACAGTAAATGTTTCAGCTCTGTAGTTCTTGGGTTTGGGTGGTTGGCTAGGACCACTTAGAACATGTAATCAACTTGGATGCCGTATCCATTTCCTAAGATGTTTGTTGCAGTTTAATAGGTTGTACACTGTCCTGGCTATAATACCACGATGCAATATGCATATTTATTTGTGATGTTTTTCAAGATAAATATAGCTATAGTATGTATGTTTTAGAAATATTTTGTCTTGCTTTACATGTGATGCCTTCTTTCACTGTTCCTCCTCCCCAGACCGTATAATCTTTTCATTCTGTCTGTAACCATCTTGGGATAAGGAGTTTTAACCTGACTGTGCCTGTAAAATGACCTTTTGTAGTGCTGTATAAAATAATTTTGAACTGCAACCCACCAGATGGTGTTTATCCACTAAAACCTTATATTTACGTGTTCCTTTTTCTAAAATACTGCTTTCAAGTGCTTCTTCTTCTTAGTTCCACTGGAAATTATTAGGCTTGTTCTCAAGGTACCTTCTGCTGGATCATTGCCAAGAATTTTAGCTTCTGTTCAGTAGTTCAGCTTAAAGAGGCAGCATGAATGCTACCTGTATGTCTTTTAGAAATTGCATAATACCCTATCTAAGTACTAGAATACTTTTTTAGGAGTACTCTTTAGATTTTTTTATTATTAAATAATTATTATTTAGATTACTGGCTGAGAGAGCTGGGGTTGTTTAGCCTAGAGAAGAGAAGGCTCTGGGGAGATCTTAGAGTGGCCTTCCAGTACTTAAAGGGGGCTTATAGGAAAGATGGGGAGGCACTCTACCAGGGAGTGTAGTGATAGGATGAGGGTTAACGGTTTTAAACTGAAAGAGGGTAGATTTAAATTGTATATAAGGAAGAAATTCTTCACTGTGAGGGTGGTAAGACATTGGAACAGGCTGCCGGAAGAAGTTGTGCCTGCCCCCTCCCTGGCAGTGTTCAAGGCCAGGTTGGACGGGGCTTTGAGCAACCTGGTCTGGTGGAAGGTGTCCCTGCCCATGGCAGGGGGGTTGGAACTAGATGATCTTGAAGGTCACTTCCAACCCAAACCATTCTGTGATTCTATAATTATTTTAGATTGCCAGTGGATGAGGACAGTAGATATTGCAAAGGATGTGAAGTAGCCAAGGGCTGTGCTGCCATATCAGTGAATATTAAAATTGATGAAGATATGACTTAATATTTTTTTTTTTCTTGATTATTCTGATGTGCATTATCAGAAGTAAAGGCAAGGTAGATTACAGAAATATGTATGTGAGATGAAGTAGTTGTATTTAGGTGAAGACATAGACCTCCATGCATTGGGACTGGAAGGCTGCATTATCTCCATCCAAGAACACTGAAAGAATTGGTAGGTGAAATTGCAGAGTTGGGAGCAGAGGTTTCCAGTAAAATTTTTTGGGTCTGCTGCTGTCTCATGTAAATGGTGAGTTGTGTTGACCATGCCTGTATTTAGGAAGGGAAAGGAAAAGTGATCCAGGCAACTGGAGTTGCTAATTTTATCTAAACTGTGCAAAGTTTTAAAACATGTTTAGAATGAACAAAAAGTTAAGACTTGGGACTAACTGGAAAGTGGAATACTGTGAAATACAGTTTCTTAAGCAAAGGTTTTGCCTTTGCCACCACTTTCTTTACAGTTAATGTCTTAGAGAAAGAAATTAATCTACCTGGATGCCGCAAGGGAAGCAATTAGTTAATCTAGTGAGTGTGTGGTGTAGAAGAATTGTAAGGTGGGGAGGAATTAGGCAAGAAGGGGAATGTAAACAAGTGGTACTGAAAGAAAAAGTGTCAGTCAGCTGGTAAATCATTTATGGATTTCCTCAAGACTAGAGACTGACTCTTGGTTTATATTTAAATTAATGATCTTGGCACAAAAAAGAGGCATGCACTAATTAAATTTGCTGACACTGAGTTGGGAAGCACCACCACCAGAGAGGCTATCGAGACTTGTACAGGAAGAATGGATAACTCTGTGCTGGAGTCATGGAAATGGGATAATGTTCAGTGGTGCAGAGCAGCAAGCTGGGTACCTGGAGACTACAACAAGAATTTCTGCTGGAAGCTGGGAGCTCAGCAATGGAGGAGAAGAAAGATTTGGACATATCAGCAGAAATCAGATCAGGCTAACTTTCATTTGTCACATCACCTTTTCGTGGCAGTGATGGGAAGGGCTGGCTGCTGGAGTGAGGCACAGCCAGGTGCCACCTTTGTCAGCAAGGGGTGGAGAGTACATCTAGCAGTTGTTTGGTGTTTGTGTGTAGTGGGAAGAGTCTGCAGGAATGCAAGGTGTCTTCAGAACCCAGTCCTGGTCAGTGCAGCCACCAGGGTTATCCTATGTGATTGATCTGTCTGAGGCTAAGTGTGAGGTGGCAGTATGATATAGCCATGGAAATGAATGTAAATTAAATCCTAGGCCCAGTTTGAGGTGTTACCATCAGAGAGGAGAGATACTCATGCTATTATAGGAGGCCCTGGTGGGAGAGCAACTGGAGTGTTTTGTGTGCATTTCTACAAACATGCTCAAGAAGGATGTGTTAAGATTAGAAGAAGGAAATTTTTTTTTAAAAAGGGTTGCCAAAGTGGACAGGTAATTGTGTTAAGCTTGTGTTGCAAGAAGAGACTTCCTTGCTTTGGTAAATGAAGGCAAGGCACATGATGCTGCAAGTACATCAGAGTGGTGGACACATTGATGAAACAACTGCTGAGGCTAATGCACAAACTTAGTACAAGAGTAGAAATACATTCATTTTAGAAATGGTTTTTGTTCCAGTGGGTTAGTGCAGGTCTGATACCTCTTCCTGATGGAAAGCCCAGCAAATCTCTTAATGTGTTTAAGTCAGAACTTTGTTGGCTGAGGAGAAGGTTATGCAATAGGATTGCCAAGGGGACTGGTCAGGAGCAGGCTTTTGCAGTCCTGTATACCTGGACTCCAAGGCTACTCTCCTCTCCAAGAAGGTGTCCCTTGGCATATCGTCTTAGAGAGAAGCCACCACAGCAGCTTTATTTGAAGCTGTTTTGGGAAAGTAATACCACAAGAAAAGATGAGGATATGACTGAAAAAATTATGCTTACTCCTGTTGCCTGAATTCAGGTGACATTTTTTAAAATGATTTTTTTCTAGCCTCTGCTCACTGACCTGCTGACTCAGGATTTCATACTGGACCAGTGTGGGACCAACATTAATAACCTTATTACATGTGAAAACTGTAAATACTTTAAATCTCGGTTTAATTCCAGACCAGAAAATAATAGGACCGTTCACTAAAATGACAGCCAGGGCGATGCTGAAGGCACACCTCCCTGTTGGCCGCCCTTCTCCCTCTCTGGTGGCGAGCTGTGTCGCAGCAAAAATCACTGATCCCCGGAAAAAATTAAGTATCGCCGGGCCCAGTAGCTGGGGCTGCGGGCATCGGCCCCGCCCCGCCCCGCCGCGCTCTCGCCCCGCCCCGCCGCGCTCTCGCCCCGCCCCGCCGCGCTCTCGCCCCGCCCCGCCGCGCTCTCGCCCCGCCCCGCCGCGCTCTCGCCCCGCCCCGCCGCGCTCTCGCCCCGCCCCGCCGCGCTCTCGCCCCGCCCCGCCGCGCTCTCGCCCCGCCCCGGGACGTGCCTTTCCCGCTTTGTTTCAGCTCTGATTTCCGCGGGGTTGAGCTGCGCCAGAGCCCGGCCCGGTGTCGGCGGCGTTGCCGGCTTGGCGGGCTGAGCGCCAGCCGGGCTGCGTACGGGGGCTGGAGCCGCTGGTTCAGCCTCCTCCACAGTGGGCTGCAGCCATCCGCCCTGCCTTCTCCTGCTTTTTAAAGCCTGCTTTAACTCAATTTCGCCCAGAAAAAGCCCAAAACATCCGGTTTGTTTTCAGATGTGCAGGAAAAGTCTTCCACTAGGAAAACCAGTCCATTGCAGAGGGATAGAAGTGTGTAACAAAGACAGCAAATATGTTTCACTTCATTGTAATTTTTTCCCCCTTTTTTAATGGTTACATTTGGATTCCATTTTCTCTCTCCTGAAATCTTCCAAGCTCTACAGGGCTTTTTTCTCCATTTCCTTTTTACGCCAGACCATTACATTTTTGACACTAGCTCTTTATCTAAACACAACTTTCAGCTTCATTTCCATTGCAAAAAACTGATCTGGGAATACTAAACAACACAGAGTTCACTTGGAAGCAAGAAATAAAAATAGTGCAAGATAAACTGCTCCCTCACCCGCCTCATGGGCAAACAGCAACTGGGAGGGGTGCAATCGCTACCGTTTCTTTTTCCACAGCGAGGTTATTTGTGTGTCTCCAGCTGCCTCTCAGCCCGCCTTTGCCTAGGCTGCTTTTGTCCAGCCAGCTGGGATTCTTTAACTTGCTGCTGATAGTGTTTAGAAGCTGAGTTAAGAGGCCTAAAGTAGCTCCCTAGTCAGCTTCCTTCCTTAAAACAGCGCAGCTGCTTTTCAGGCAGGGCCAAACGTTGCTGTTGAGCTGGGAGGGGAAGCGGTTTCCTTCTGAAGTGGGAGAGGAGGAGTGTGAGCCCTGATGCTTCAAAAGGGAATACGTTACTTCACCCCCATAAACTTAACGGCGCTGTGGAAGTACTAACCAGAAACTCTGGGCCCTCTGGGGCAGAAGTAGCGTGTGGCTTGGTCGCCGAATGAGCATTAGCGTGCTGCAGAAATTACTGTAGTTCAAAGAGGCCTAGGTGGCTGGGGAGCTTCTTTAGGGCTTTTGGTGTGGCCCTTAAATAAACACGACTTTTTAAAAGCATTTTAACTGTTTATGGAGCTGACCTTTGAATGAGAGGAGGGAAGTAAATAGTTTGCAGTCAAGGAAAGGAGTAATTGCTGGGCAGGAAGGCTTTAATTAAAGAAGGGGAGAGAATCTTCTTGGTTTTCCTCCATTAAAGAGAATGGGTCTAACAGCTTTGTGTTTCTTTTCGGTAATGATGGGGTGCCAGTTGTTTAGCTCCGGTAGGTAGTGTGGCAGGTGTATCATCTTCAAAATACGCTCTGGTCTTCAGCCAGGAGTTAATGTAGCATTAAGCCATGACGCAGTCTGCTTTGTGAGGCTCTTTCTGCATTCGTGCCTTCAGCTGGCCAGGAAGTGTGTCAGTTGTCTGAAGAGTGGTTCAGCTCTGTTAAGAGGGTCTGGTTTGCTGCTTTAAAACCAGCCAACCCACCCACCCACCATAATATGTAATGAGCTCTGATGGGGTTTTGTCACTGTAAGCTGCATCTGTGAAGCATGGTGGTGTTGTGGTGGAAGCAACCACAGGTGTTGGGGGAATCTTTGTGGACCGGAGGGTGTAAACATGTTAGTTTTGCTCGACATTGTGGTGCTGAGATAGCTGTGTTGATGTTTGATACCTTCTTGTGGCTTCTACTGATGTGAACCAGACATTATTGCTGTATATTGCTAGTAAAGGCTATGTTGAAAGAATAATGTCCTTATGAGCCTGTATGACTTTCACTTCTAGGGAAAGAAAATATCCCAGGAAGTTGGTGATGGGGAGATTCCAAAATTTGATGCAGCAGGTTATGACAAAGACTTGGTCGAAGCTCTTGAAAGGGACATTGTATCAAGGAATCCAAGCATTCATTGGTATGAGGATTTTTTCAGTTCAAGTGTTTTTGCTAGTGTGGAGGAGAGAAATTATCCTTCTTCTGACTCTTAAAACAGGGAGCCATCATAATCTTCTACAGATAAACAAAACAAGGTCTTTTGATTTTAACAGTTTATTAATACGATTACCGTTAAGCTTTTGTTGCTAACTGATATTATGTGCAGTACAAACATAACAGGTACTGCTGAAATGAAAGTATGCTCCAGAGAACTTTAAAGATACCACTTTGGTGTTTACATTGTCCAAAACAATTTTTAATTAAGCAGCTCCGAGTAGCTTGAGTTGAAAGTTATTTTTTCCCTACCTTCCAAAAGTGGATGTAATTTTAGGTCACAGGATTATCGAAGTGCTCTCAGGAGGCATATACTGGCATGCTGAAAGACATGGTACTAAGTGAAAAGCTATTCTATTTTTCTTTTATAAAAAATGGAAGAAATTGTTGTACAGGAATCTTATACAAGTTTCTTCATCTTGCACAGGGATGACATAGCGGATTTGGAAGAAGCCAAGAAATTATTAAGAGAAGCTGTTGTTCTTCCAATGTGGATGCCTGATTTTTTCAAAGGGATCAGAAGACCTTGGAAGGTGGGAATTTATTTGGTGTTTTAGTAAATGGCAAGCTGTAGTTATGTGTGTGTGTATTTTATGTAGCGTATGTGTAGTTACCTACTGCTGTAATGTGTGTGGATGCCTGTAGCAGAAGGCTAAAAAGGCAAATGGGAAAGATCAGGAATTTGTTGTGAAAACCTCTCACAACGATTCATATAAAATGCACTGAAAGAAACAGCTGGAAGTGTACACAGGCTTTACAGTAACTAATAATTCTTTTGTATTTACTCAGTCATAGCTTGTTGACTTGATAATATTTTCTGTATGTCAGCTTGTACATGTGAACAGGCATATAGGATATATTGTCAGAAGCAGAAAAGCTCTGTTTAGGTTTATGGTGGCCACTCTTCAACACTTCGCAGAGAAAAACAGCACAGCACTTGGACTGTTTTATTCTGCATGTGCCAACTATCTCTCACTCAGACTGCAAACTGCAGGCTGAATGGTGCAAGGAGGCAAGGAGAGGGGGAGCTAATCTGAGTGATGATTTAGCTTTGCAGTTACACTTGTGGCTGGGCATAGTTACTGCTGGAGTGGGAGAAATTGAAAGTGGGAGAAAGAACTGCAAGTGGGGCAACAGGAAGATTATGCAACTGAGATGGCCTTGCTGATGGACCAGAGGTGAACCCAGTCTCTGCCATGCTTAGAGCTAAAAAGGAAGAGGAGGGTGGGCATTGCTGAGCATTTCTGTAAGTAGAAAATAGAATTGTCTTTCTTTTGTTGTGGGATGGATTGACACTTGTAACAACACAAGGGTTTTCTGGGTACTGAGAAGGATTACTGGGGAAAAGAGACTTGAAAATTTTCTGTTATTCTGAGTCTGCAAGGCAATGGCATGTGTAGCTAGTGCTGTGTACATAAGTAGTTTCTGTGGTTTAGTATGCTGGTTCAGCAGCATGTTAGATCTTGTGTTAGTATCACTTGTTCTGTCTTCTCCTGTTTGATTCTTGCACTTCTGTGGCTTATACTTAGGTCTGACTCTCAAAGTTGTCCTCCTCCAGCCTGAACCAGTCCTAGATCCCCGTTACTCTGCTTATTTGCAAAACAAAGCACTCCAGGAACATAGCAGACTTGTCATTCTTGGGGCTTGCATCTCAGACAGTAAAGAGGGGAAGTCAGAAAGAGTGGGAGCTGATGGTGTGAGCTGGGAGATTGCTGCTCAAGGGCTTTTCATGGAGGTTTTAGTGAGTTGCAGGGGGGCAGCCCAAATCTAGCTCCAGGCTATATGGTCTTAGGGGTTTAGAGACCTTGTGGTCAGTACCAGTGGCCTTGAGGTTAACCTTAAGGTTAACCAAGCTATCAGCTTGGATAGGGCCTAGATATTGTGGGTTACGAGGTAGGGTGAGATTTTAGTGTCTTGAGCAGCTGAATCTCTCTTTTCTTCTTGGCATAGAGGAAGTTGATCCATACCCTTATGATAGACTATGGGGGCCCTGTCTGTCCAGTGTTCAAAAACTTCTAAGGGAGTGAATTGCTGCTATGCTTGCTTTCACCTGCTAACATGCCTAGAGGATGTAGTGGCCATCTGTTTTTAAGGCAGGTGTATCTGCAGACTGTAGGGAATGTGAAGAGTGACACTGGCCTTGTCTCCCAAGTATTGTGGCAGTGGATAAAGAAACAACAGCCTGCAGTCTCCATCTCTTTGCATGAGATTATCTTTTCCTACTGAGCAGTGTACCCTCTGAAAACCAGGTGGTTGTAAACACGGAAAAAAAATCTAAGATTATTTCCTCTCTTCAGTCTGAAATGCAGATTGATTTCTGACGAGTCCACGAAGAGTGTTCGTTGTTGGCCTTTTCCCTGGTGACTTGTGAAGCTGTAACTCTCCTGAATTTATTTTTCACACAGAACAGCATGGTTTTTTCCCTACTGTTGACCTCTGACTGTGCTACAAGGATGAGAAGTTTCGAAGGGAAGACTGTTTCTTCCAGTAATCAGTGTAGCAGCAGGCATTTGTTGAGCCTAGGCATTCAGGACAATAATTCAGGGAAAAGGCAGCCAAATCTGTTTTTGGATGTTCAGACTCTCCTGAGAACAATTCCCAAGACAGCCCTCACAGTTTGTGCCTGTATTCAGAGGACGGTGCCTTGTGTGAAGGAGCCAGCTGTCTTCCCTGATTCAACACAGGTGCTGTGTAGTTTCAACCACGGGTTTCTGAGTGTCCCCAGGCTTGCTCTTTCTTTTTCTCTGAACTGTTTTGTGCCAAGAAGGCCCAGTTGCTCACTGTGCTTCCCACTGCTCTGCTAGTGATTGTTACAACAACAAGAAGTAACCCTGCAGTGATTTCATCAAAACACTTACTCCCTGCGGAGCATTTCAGCTTCTTATTGGAATACTTTGGATTAACAGAGCCTTAGAGGAAGAATAAAGAAGTCTTTGTGTTTGTCAAGGATTTTAACTAGTGAGTAAGTGGCAGCCTCCTAGTTTGCAGAGAGAAAGAGCAACGTGATCCTATGTGTTTCTGTTTGCAACCATGCACATCTTGTTTTGCTGAGAACTCGAGTTTTTTTAACTGATATTTCTGTCACCTTTATCCCCAGAGAGCTTGGTTTTCCCCTGGCTTTACACCTGGTGTGGCTGCTTTGCACCTGCGTTATGCATGTATACAGTGCCACCAGTATCACGTGCAAGGTAACGCTCACTATAATAGTTACACAGGAGGTGCAAAGCGATGGGCTTCGGTTTCAGCACTGAGCAGCATGTGCAACTGAAGCCAGAATTTGACCATCTGTAATAATGGAGGACCAAAGCAATACCCAAAAAATGACATTAGTCATTTCTATCACCAGCTCCTGCAGTGAACGCAATTTGTCAAACACAGGGGTCACGTATGGTTAGAACTGAGGTGCACCTTGTTTTAAAGTATTAAATAAACACATTTAAAACTCGGAGAGAACAGTAAGTCATCTCTGACCTGCATATCACATGCTGAGTAATTGTTACCCAGTCATTCCAGGCTTGTACTTGCAATATTATTATAATATCAGTATCACTATGCAGCAACTCAAATCACAATATATGTCTGAATCCTCATGGGGAGAAAAAGAGCCCATTTACTTTTTATGCTTGCTGCTCTGGATCTTGGGAAACCTTGGGCAGCCTGAGGAGTGACTTTGGACTGTTAGCTGTATGGATGGTATGTAAACGTTTCTAACTTAATTTACCAATGAATGTATGTTGAGCTTGCATTAGCTAAGTGTTAAATGGCAATAAAGGTATTAAGAGTTAATGGAAAATGGAGTACAGAGAGGCTATTGCTTTTGAATAGTACATTTTTGAATAATTGTGTTCCCGGTTGATTTGTTTTTATAGATCTCTTCCATGTCATTCTTTGTGCTTTTTGAAGTAAATTTTTGCGAGGAACAGATGAAATCTAATTTGCTATGTGGCTTGCATTTAACAGATATTTTATTGCTATGGCATTTTATGTAAGTTATTAATTGCAAAGCACATTATGATGTGCAATTCTAATTCTAGCTAATTTGATTACCCTTGCAACACAGTACAGCTTTACTTCAGGAAACTCTTGTTAGCATGTAATAAGATCTTGCAGTTGGGAGGAAAAAAAACCCAAGCTGCTTGAGCACTACATTTTCATAGTGACATGCTTAAAATCACAGTGCCCTATTCTAGTGCTGTATGGGCATGGAGCAGTGTGTTGTTCCTCCCTAGCACTGCTGCTGGAAGGGTTGGAAAGACTATCCATAAAGATAACTGTATTTAGAAATATTATCGAGTGATTAACCAGTCTTTGTGCTACAAGCTTAATCTGAGTCCTGAGAGCACTGTGTGTCCAGTGAAAAACCTGTTTGTGTAACAATGGGTGAATGTGCTGAGCTGCAGAGGTGTGTGCTCCTTACTCTCCCTTTTGGATAGGCCACAGATGGAAGAACAGTGATGACGTGGATGCCAACATGGGACTTACAACTGAAGTTCAGTTTCCTAGTGTAAAGCTTTCTGAATAATCACTGAGGTTCAGATTAGGCTTTTGTGGGATGGAGAGGTAGTCCAAATGAGACACAGTTGCTTATCTGTAAAATAGAAATAGAAGTGCCTTCCTACCATCCAACAGTGCGGTAGGTATGGTGTTTCATCTGGGGATTGCTAAGATGCAGTAGTATGGCTATAGAAGTACTGAGATGGAAAGATTAAACAGTATGACAAACTGCTGTATTCAGTGAATTCTCTTGTGCATACTTAAATGTAAAAATCAACCAGATTCATACATACCCATAGTCAGGATTTTTTGGCAAAATGTTTTTCTACAGAAAAATGTTCTACTGAGGGAACACAACTTTCTGCAAAAGTATATTGGTTCCTGTGAAGCTCTTTGTGAAGGGGCCTTTTTTCCAATAAGAATTCACTGTCTTCATCTGCCTGTGCACCCCCTTGTGAGTTGGGAAAGGCCCAAGTTCAAGTCCAGGTTCTGTCTGATTCAGAGCAAGGCTGTAAATCTGTTGTCTGCTTCCCAGGTGATAGGTGCAGCAGCAGTTACTGGCTTTTGTGATTTGGACTCAGTGAAGTAGTAAGAAGAAATCTCAGAACACTTCTGTGCTGTTCTCAAACGCAAGATTCTTGTTTTTTGTTTTCCACAGGTTATGATTATGTTATTAAACAATTTAAATACAGATCTCGGTTCATACTGAGATGTAACGTAGAGTACCAGTTGCAGAGTTTCTTTATTTGTTGCTCATTACATTTGTTTTCACGTTTCAGGGTGTGCTGATGGTTGGTCCTCCTGGCACTGGCAAAACAATGCTAGCAAAAGCTGTTGCTACAGAATGTGGAACAACATTCTTCAATGTGTCTTCCTCTACACTGACATCTAAATACAGGGGCGAGTCTGAGAAGCTGGTCCGCCTCTTGTTTGAAATGGTATGTCCTTGATAATATGATCTGGGGACCACTAAGGTGAGAAAGGACATCACTTGTTTCCTGCCCCTCCAGTAGCATGTTGGAAGCACAGAGTCCATTGAACTGACACCCCCTCAACCAGTTAGAAAAACATAATCTGCGTTTCCATCCTTTTCTGGTATGTTGTTGAGGCTTAAGAAGGAAATGGTTTATCACCCATGTTTAGGATAGCATTTTCCAAACTAAACATAGAGTTGTGACCTTGACAGAAATTCAGTTCTTATTTGGTTATGGGATAACAAGCTCATAGGAAGTAGATTTGAAATTGGAAGGTGTTTGGAACTGTTATTGTAGAAGCAATACATGCTTTAGTTCTGTTTCTGTTCTGAAGGATGGATACAAGTCTCTCAGTAAAGCTGTGGGTGTGGTCCATCGTGTGTGGTATATGAAGGACATGCCCATGTGGACCTATACTGAACAGTGATTCACCTCTTTGGGATCCTCACTGCACTTTTACAATACTCTCAGCTAAAACCTGTCTCTTTTGAGGTAGACTGAGCTCCTTTCTGTCCCCCACCAGCACAAAAACCTGGACATGAAAACTGCCTGTATTTTGGTTGTGTTTCTTTTCCGCTTGCAAGACCGGTTGCTGAGAAACCAACACTGACAGACCCCTGACCCAAGGAGTACGATTTAAAATGTATAAACTTCAGCATACATGAGGCAGTTTGTAAATCAAGATCTTGAACTACTTTCTTGTGACAGCCAGGGAAGATCTATTTGTAGTATGTCTAGTGGGACTGGATTGTGGTCTGATGGAGACTCGTGCTTGCTGCTGCAACCTTAATAGTGATGTTTTCATTTGAATAAAGGCGAGGTTTTATGCTCCAACAACAATCTTCATTGACGAGATAGATTCCATCTGCAGCCGCAGAGGCACGTCTGACGAACACGAGGCGAGTCGCAGAGTCAAGTCAGAGCTGCTTGTGCAAATGGATGGTAACAAGTGTTTAGATCCGAGTTTGGGGCTGGGGTGCTGTTTCTTTACAGGTGGGAATGTAAGAACGTGAGCAATCTGGAAAACTGGGCTTTATGGAAAGGGGAAAGATAAGGTAGAACTTCAGAGTAGTGTATTTTTGGAATGTTCAAAGGCAGATAACTGAAAAGGGTGTTCTGCTTCTAAAATGGCCATTTTGATGGTAAATTGAAAACTCATATTTGAGAGAGACACAGACTCTAGGAGAAGCAGATAGTGAAGATTTGTGCAATTTAATACAGGTCTTTAATTTTGGTGAAATCTAAACAAATTTCTCCACTTTGCTAGAGTCTTCAGCCTAGGGACCCCACTGTGAAATCTGATTTTGCTGTATTCTGTGGTGGCAGCTAATATTACCCTTTTAGTCAGATTTGGTATCCGTTCTGTGCAGGTGCACATAACGAGGATGATGATCTGAGGAATATTGTATGGTGTAGTGGTATAATAGCCACCTCTGTATTGCAGCTATTGTTTAACTACTATTTATAATGTCCTCAAATGTGGAGGTTCATTGTGGTAAACTCAGGATAGGCAACTTTTTGCCCCAAAGGGGTAATTTCTTTGCAGGCCTCATTTGTGAGGCCACGAGGTGATTCCTGTTTCTTCTATGGCCAGATTTGACAGAGATAGCACTTCTGGTGGGACTAGTAGGGCTGCACCACATGTGCCTATGTTATTAGCACTGTCAAAGAAAGCCCTCCCCTGACTCAGCAAAAGAAGGAACTCTCCCTTTCTCTGTGACAGTGGTGGTCTTGTCACACCAAATGGGAAGTTTGGAAAGGGGCACTAGGACTACATATAGCTCTTGCTTAGCCTTGTCCAGGCTTTTGCAGTGTTTGTGCAGTGTTTCTTAGCAAGCATCTCAATCAATAAGAGCTGTGAAGTGAAATTACTCTAAACTGTTGTGCTGGCAGGGGTAGGTGGTGCTCTGGAAAATGATGACCCTTCCAAGATGGTTATGGTATTAGCTGCTACAAATTTTCCCTGGGATATTGATGAAGCTCTGCGACGGAGACTGGAGAAGAGGATTTATATACCTTTGCCCACAGGTATGTTTGCTACAAACATTTTCCTTTACAATGGCCTTTGCAGGATGAGATTAGGATTACTGTTGGGTTTGGGAGGAATCTTGATGTTTTTGTGATGAGCAGTGAAATTCAGGGGTTAATCGTTTGGCTGGGTCGTTTTATTTTTAAAAAGAGTGAGAGAAAGAAGAAAAAAAATACTACTTGCTTGGAGGCTTAAAAACAAAGAGCTGCGGCATTTCATTGCAAGCCCATTGATGGGTTCTTACATTTTGAAAGAGAGTTAGTTTTAATGAGCCTGGAATTATTTTAAATGTTTAACAGTCAATCCTTGAGCGATCATCAAAGGCAGCCTTTGGACATGTTCAGAAATATTGCAAATGCACTCCGTGGCCTTGCAGACAACTGCAAAGAAGTGGATCCATGAATTTTCACTTATAGGCTTAGTTCATTGTAAATCATTGCTTGCTCACCTCTATGACTGTGCTTCGAGTCACTCAGAATGCAGCAGGCTGATTGCTTTCCTGCCCTAAGACGTCTCGGCTTGTATTGTCTTTCCTAGCTGTCATTCACCTGTCCTATTAATTTTGAGATTCCTATCACTTGAAGTTTGCATAGCTTCGTTTCTTTGTGGTACAGTGGATGCCTCATCTCCTTGCATGAGCACTCAAGATAACAAGATGCGTGTTCATGGTGACAGCAGTTGTGATTGAGTTTAGCAGGTATAAGGATGCTTAATAGCTCTACAGCTTGTCTTTGCAGCTTACAGGCGATAACAGGATGCCTGTCTTTATGACCAATTAGTTTAAAATCCTATCAGCTTTTGCTCTTGTTTCTAATTAAACCGGGTTGTTTTTTGACACAGTGTATTACACGCTGGACAACATACGAGATGTGCTCCAGTTTTATTTCCAGTCTTGTGTTCTGTTGCATCTGTTCTGTAAATAAGAATGTTGAGCTGTTCTGGGCAAGTATAAATGATGCATTTATAACTGTGCTGTGTGATTTGATGTGGTCAGGCATTTTAATTGAAAAAGTGATATGATATGTCATATATACACCTGTATGTTGTGGAATTTGATGCAAGTATATATTCTACCATGTTTCATTTTCAAAATACTGCAAGAATTTGCTTAGCCCCATAGCAAAGATCAGAAGAATGTTCTCCAATACAGTATGCTGTCTGCAGCTATGCCATATGTACATTGTGCTCTGTAAATAATAAATCCCCATTTTATAACTAGTGCCAGTTGTGTGTGATTGATAACTCTGCATTATTGACAGTTTTGCAAAGCACACAAAACCAGCAGCTTCAGACAGGCTTTCTAATTTCTTTTCTATTTCCCCTCCCCCTAAAATTAAAAAAAAAAAAAAAAAATTAGGGACATCAATAAATAGAAAATAAGTGTGGACATTTCTTTAAGACTTTTAGCCTGTACTACTGCTGCTTTTTCTGTTGTGGTTGTCCTCTTTTCTAGGTCATAAAAATTGGTCACTGTGGAAATAAAGATGCTGAGCTGGTATATTTTGCTGTGCAGTAATAGCCAGGAAAGCAGTCATCCTCTTCTTTACCACAGTTGTGCAGAATAACACTGAGGCCTAAGCTGCCAGATGTAAATTCCCTCTTACAAGCTTAGGCTGTTTAACATATGTACCCATAAGCACATGCCCTCTACAAAAAAAATGGTTAATTGGCTGCATAAGTGCTCATTTGTACAGCTGGTTATCACTGTGTGCACACTGCATCTAGGTCTGAAAGTGGTATACGAGGACATTTGTATAGTAAATATATTAATATATGTTTACTGTATTAATGTATCTGTTTTCTGTCAGGCTTCAGCAGCTTTCTTGGGTCCCAACTGAGTACAGTGCTTAAACATATGCTTAAAGTTCAGCCTATTGTTAAGGGGTTTGTGCTCTGTTAATAGAATCCTCATTGTGGTTCTAATGAAACTGTGTGAATAATATGCAATCAAACACTTGAACAGAGAGTGAATCCAAAGGGATGTGAGAAGAAGCAGACATTTGTAGGATTGTGGTTTTGTCCCCTTGGGTAGTGTGTGACCAAATGCTTTGTCACCTGAGACATAACAGACATTTTTAATGACGTATGACTTTGGAAAATGTCTCTAGAGCATGCTCTTTTAATATACTGGTTTTAACCATATGCTTTACTGTATTTGATTGCGCACTATACTATGATTTGTTCTGTCTCTTTCCTTTTCTTATATTAAACCCTTTTGTTTGTACTTTTCACTGAAAAACCTAAGTTGTGTTTGTATCTTTTTTTTAATGTTACTCCTGCAAGTCTTCAAAAGAGTATCTTTTGTGTTGTAGCAAAAGGCAGAGCAGAACTACTTAAGATTAATCTTCGGGAAGTAGAACTAGATCCTGATATCAGCCTGGAAGAAATTGCTGAGAAGATTGAAGGCTATTCTGGTGCTGACATCACTAATGTTTGCAGGTATCTTATCCCCCTTAATTTGCAAATAAAACTGCGTGGAAACTCATAATTTGCATTATGTGATAAAAGGCAATACCCACTACATCTGAAGCTGTGTTAACAGTGACTATGTCTGAGGCTCAAATCTATTTACTGGAACCACGTGTTACTGTCAGGTGGAGCAGTCTAAAGACTGTGGAGTCCTTCTGTGAGATGTGGTTAAGTTTCCCTTGGATCTGAAGAGAAAAAAATTCTCTGAGCAAATCTCAGGTTACCATTGGTTGCATTTGTCTGCATTTGTTAATGCGGTGCAAAACAGGTTTGGATTTTTTTTTTTTTTTTTTTTTTTTAAATCCCACAAGTATAAGAGCTAGAATTTTGTGATGCAAATGAACCTTTTACAGGATACTTTTTTGAGACTTCTGTATGCTGTATGTTTGGACAGCCCCCAGTGCAGCATTGTCTTGGTTTCTGCCTGAACCCTGTAGGTGCAAGGGTGATACAGATAGTTTGTGGCATTAGTATTGAATTTATTTCCATCCTGTTCCCACAGTTTGTTTAATTTTTTGACAAATGAATCTTTTCTGGTGGATAGGTATTTGAAAAAACTTATTGGAAGGAAGTCTGTCCCTTACAACGTTAGGAACCTTGCCAAGAGAAACTGATTCTTTAAGAACATGGCTTGGAATTAATTTCTTTTTTTTCCCCTGCTGCTTTGCTGAAATTGTAAAATGACTCCCTGGTTTTGAAAACCTGGTGTGTGTCATGCAGTGCAATAGTTAAATTACCTGTTCTCCCTGAGGCTTGTGTTATCCCTTGCTGGGAAAAACCTGGGGAAAGAAAAAAATGTAATTTCAGACTGCATGTGGGCCACGGTGTGAGAAATGAGCAGCGTTCTCTGTGCCAGTGGGCCATGCTAGTAGCATCCGAGCTGGGGAGGAGTCACGGAGCAGGTAGAGCATGAGGAGCCACAGGCACTGATGGCCTCAGCCCTGCAGGGCCACACGATGCTGGTGTCTGATGCCTCCTGCTCTTCCCTTTACAGATTCAGGTGCTGTGTGCAAGCAGGTGACAGAGCTGGGCTGCACTCTGAACGCTTGCTGACTGTCCTTTTGGGCTACGTGGTGGGGAGAAGGTTGAAATCTAGGAGGATGGGGGTGCAAAATCCATACTACTTTAAAAAAAAAAAAAGAAGTCTTTGAGTGCAGTTCCTCTCCCACCCTGCCCTTTCCTGCACTGAAGTTGGAAAATTTCATCTCTATGAATCATTGTAAAAGGTTTTCAGTTTTATAGTTTTAATTATCTCTGCACATTTACCATATGCTTAAATGGATTTTGGTGCAAATGCATTCTTTATGTTGAATTAATGTAGTGATCTGGGAATGTGGAAGCTAAGAAATATGTGAACTGCATCTTCTTTGGTAAATAAATGCTCTCTTAAGTGTTCCTGCCAGTGGTTTCTAGCAAGAGAATACAATCAAAATTCATAGGCTTACAGCACATGCTGCTAGCAATTAGTTCCCATACATTGTTCTGTATTTTCAGGGATGCCTCTTTAATGGCAATGAGACGACGTATTAACGGCTTAACTCCAGAAGAGATTCGAGCGCTTTCTAAAGAGGAGCTTCAGATGCCCGTTACCAAGGGGGACTTTGAGCTGGCTCTAAAGAAAATCTCCAAATCTGTTTCTGCTGCAGACCTGGAGAAGTATGAAAAATGGATGACGGAGTTTGGATCTGCTTAATCTCAGTGACAGCTCTCCTTTGCTAGTTTTATGGCTTTTGTTGTTTTCACTTGCAAAATGAGTTAGAAATCTTTTTAAGGTTTAATAAAAGGTCTGCCTCTGCTCCCATCCCACCCCCTTCTGGTGACAAGATCTTTTAAACTCCATTTGCCTTTAAAGGGAATGAACACAATAATGAGCTGATATTGTAAAAGATATTTTATCTCTGAAATAGTAAAATAAGACAAACAGGAAGGGGAAAATTAAGCTTGTGAGGATAATCTTTTTATTTTTCCAATGAAGAGCAGTGTTACTTAACCTCCTCATAGTCATCTTTCATGGCTGGGATCAATCAATCCATGGGGGGATGTGACTCCAGAGGAGCTAACAAGGGCTCACTGTACCCCCTGCTTTTAAGTGCTACATTTCTGTTGAGCTGCTGACTCTGCCTCCCTTGACTGTGGCATCGAAGTTACTGTTTTCTCTCTCTCTGCTCAGATATTCGGAGCAAAGCCTGTGGATTAATTGCCATTACAAAGAGGAAATGAGAATCATTTTTTTCCATCAAGACATGGGCTTGACTTTTCTCTCATGTACAACCATTTGGAATTGATGTTACTTCAGACTGGATTGTTGTTACCTGTGATGATTTCTGATGGAAATGAGAGGAAAAGAAAAGGCCCTTGATTGCTCTTAGTCTGGTTTATGGTTTATGTTTGAGCATAGTTTGTACCAGTTTGAGCTGTAGACACTTTGAAGTTTGATGAGTAGGCACTTTGACTTAAATTACATCTTGCACTTTTATGCTAATGTATCATCCTATACTTTGTCTGTGCTATCTAGATATTACTTTTATTATTATTTAAGTACCAAAAGTTTAATACAGTAAAGACACTAATATCAAGACTGTCTTTAAAATATAAGGCTGTGGACTTCCACTTCTTCTGATTAGACATGAACACTTTCCTAGCTTTACTAGGCAATGACATACGCACCTGTTTACGTTGTAGAACTCTTCATGCTTATTTTTTTTAAAAATGAAGATTTCTTAAAAATGTATAAATGTTACTGATTTAAGGGACAATAATCTGTACAATCTGTTCTTATCTGTTTCTTCCCTTCCCATGTACAAGTGCAGGGATGAGAAGGGTTGGGTTATAAACTCCAGCATGAGAAATCCTCTTGCTAGAGTATGACTATCATGCTGACTATATGAGCTTTTCACAGACTTGGAAAGCGAGCCTGACATATGAAGGTTTCCCAGGGTAGGAATGAGAAGGAGATGTCAAATTTACAGAAGAATAGGGAAGCTCTCAAATTTTTGGTGATTTTGTGAGCTAGTCCTGAAGTATCTTGGTGGATGTGAGTTGCTGTGCTGTTTGGTGGGTACTCTGTCCTTTGGCTCTCTGCTGAGACTCCTAGTGGCATAGCCAAATGTGGCAAACTGGAGTAAGAAACAGATAATACCCCCTCTTAAATGGGAGCATATTCCTATTTGCTCATTTTTGCTAGTTCTTGGAAGTTCCCAATAAAGTCAGTAATTCAGCACACTGGCCTCTTGGACCATGACATGTGAATCACTAAGGCAAATGCTGCTCAAGTATGTTTACTGTTCAATAGCAAGGATAGTCAGGATACATGCATGACATTTCTGCAGCATATGTCTGATTACATGAGCGACTTTTTAAGCTGTTTTACCTTTGCTGCTTTGTCTGTCACTATTCCGTTTTATTGCTTTGTATGTGAAGACCATGTCTCAGATTGATCCTGTCATTTTAAAGGACTGCTACAATTTGCATGGAGAAGCACCATGGAAATTCTGTCAATCTTGCATTTGACGTGAAACACGGTCAGGGTTTTAGAAGCATGTTTCCAAGTGGCACTCTAGAAAAATACCTTCTGGGGCCTCCAGACTGGCTGAGACACAACTGCTGTTCATATCTTTCCAAGGACAGAGCATCTTCACTGCCTAACATTAAGCCCTGTTACACTCCTGGACAGGGAGGTTAGTGCAGCAAGAATACCAGTTTTTACTCTCTTCACCTACAGGGAGAATAAATGCTTCTTTCCTGATCAGTTTGCACTAACTGCACAACAGAGCCCTTGGGATTCACAGTACCTGTAGCTGTCAGATTAAAAGGAAGAGTTCTCTCTGCACTGGAAGATGAGCAAGCAGAAGCGGTGTTGACTCTATAATTTTTGGATAAATTTCTGCCAGGGCTAGGCAATTCCTCCCAGGGAATAACTGGACCCTTATAAAGTTTTGAAATTGCTACAGTCTGTCATTCCTTTCTTAGGGAAGCTGCAGGCCGCAGCTGTTACTCTTCTGTTTGTTTGTTTTACTGCAGTAGAAATTAGTAAAGCTACGCAAAATCTTTTGTGGCCAGTGCCAGATTAGCACTTCAGGATCTCTCACTATAGAGGCCATTGCTGCCTGAGGAGCTTAGTCTACACAAGCAAGATCTAGAAGGGAATAGACATGAATGCCAATAACTTACCCTGTTCAGCTGTCTGAGTGCAGTGCTGGGATTCAGCAGTTGCTGCTTAGAAAGGTCCAAGGACCAGTTTTCTCAGTTTCATATTGCAAGCAGCCGTGCCCTTCCTGCTGATGAAAGCACAGCGTTTAGCAAAAATGTCATTCCTCAGCTCTTTGATGAACCTTCTACCTTAAGGCATTAAACTTCCCTCTTGGATGTTAATCAGAATTCACTGTACTGGACATTCTGTCTGGTAGGAATTATTCAGGTGCTGCAGTCTTTAAAGGTGATTTCTACACCAAACACATTTTTTTCTGTACAGGTCCATTCATCCTAGACTGCTGCAGAACAGAAAAGCGGAAGTTTCTAGGCTGTAGATGTTTTACGTACAATGGTTGTGCCCAAGCATTACACCTGTGACTCGGGCCCCACTAGATCAGCACTCCGGAAGGCAAAGAGACCATCTCTTCTCTGCTGAGACTGTTCAGGGCAGGGATCTGACCCCCTGTGCTGACCCTTACATTTTGCCAGGTCATGCTGGTGCACTCACCTAAGTGTGCTTGGAGATGGGGTTGTTAACTCAAGAGGGGAGCTGGCAGCGAGGTGCAGCAAGGAACAACCAGGGAAGGAAGGCCAGGCCGACAGAGGCAGCAACTCAAGGCCCTAAGGATGAGCTTACAGCTCGGCGTAAGTCCAGTTTGTGTCCCACAGGTAGACACACCTTGTGTAGGGATGTTGGATTCCTCTGGGAGCAATGTCTGAGCATATCACAGCCCGCTGCGACAGTTTGTTCATTTTGTGTCTGTATGTGTATGGAGATACGTGCGCACACGTGTGTATGTGTATATTATATACGCACACAATGGATGGTGCTTTGGTAGTTTGTACCTAAATTACATAAAAACCATGTTTTAAAGCTGTGTTTACGTGTCTCTTTCTAAACATCTGTGACAGCCCTCTTGGGTGGCACTGTTAATTTTTGTACAATAAGCAGTCTGGTTGTATGAAGTAATAAACGTGCGTGTAGAGTCTGCTGTCTCGCCTGGGTTGGTCTGTGACTGCTTTGCTGGTAACTGTTTCCAAAGGCTGCCGTACAATGCAGATCTTTTCAGCACGTCACGGTAGTGTTGGACTCACCAAAATCCTGGATGGAGAGCTGTTAAAGCAGAGTCTGGTTTTTTTGGATAACGCTGTCAGCAATGCTTTCCCTCTTAAATTGGCCTTTCATTGCCACAAGCTATAAAATGGAGAACACTCCAATGCCCATCACATGGAAGGAGGGTGGGGGAGAGGACAGCAGAGGCCCCAGCAGATGTTCAGTGTTAGCACCTGATTCAGACCTCACAGAGCTGGGCAGGCTTTTTTATTACTTGCCCCTGGGCTGGAAGTATAATCGGGCTCCAGAGAAGCTGTATCATCAGCTGCCTGCTAACCAGAAGACTTTCAAGAGCAAAACTTCTGTTAGGAAAGAGCTTTCAAACTTGGAAAGAGACCCCAAGTCTCCTGGGACTGAGTTGATTATTTGAATTTTCTCACTAACTTCCTTATGAAAGAATGTGTAGTTTCCAGTGTTTCATAAGGCCTCAAACATGAAAGAGCAAGCAAGGGAAATTGCTGATCAAGGGATTTCAGGAGAGGTCGAGTCTTTGCATAGAAAGTTCAGCTCACCCCAGTTTAAAAGAGACTCAAATAGCAAAGGTGCACTGACTTGTTCTGATCATGGTGAAGATGAAAGCACTTGGTGTGCTGTAAAGAAGTCCTCCATCAAGCGAGAAAGATTTAGCTGTGCAATCCAGGCTCAAGGAGGTGGAAGCAGCAGAGAAAATAGTGAAAAATTCTCGGTCTGTTTTTGGAATAAGCCACCCTGAATCGAATTGGGGACTGAGATTTTTTTCAGGTCTGTAGTGACAGATAAGTATGTGATGAATGTGCAGGTGACACTGTGCTGCCAGGGAGCAAGCAGGGAGCCTGGGAGAGCCAGAGCAACTCGCTGGTGTAAGGTGGGTGTGTGCACCCAGCAGCAGCCCAGGCGCACTCTGTGTGAGGCACCCACTGAACAGCGCTGTGGGTGCAGGCGGCAGGCCAGACGGGCAGCAGTAGTCTCGGTAGCGCTCTGATGGAATGCAACAGACTGCGTAAAGCCACACGTGTTGGTGATAGCAAGGGCAGAGAGATGCTTCCAGAGAATGTGGCACACGATCTTTTTCCCTGCTCACCTTGTTTCGCGAGAGTGCCGTGCAAAAGCTTGGCCATAGCTGTGGATGCCTCAGTCACCCGTGTTTCAGGGCTCGACTTCCAAACAAACCTGAGCTAACAGAGCTGCACCAGCAAGTGATGTTCCCACCTCCCACAACACAGGGGTATTTGACCCTCTCTGCTTTCTAAGCCAGCCTGGTTTTCTATGCTGGCTGTGATCCGTGCTTCTGACCCACTTACTGCATACACGGTTGTTCAGTACTTGTAACAGAGGAGCTCCTTTTGTGCCATACAGAGCTGTCTTTTGATCAGCTAAAGCACTGTGCTCCTGTGCATCCGCACCTGGGTGTCTTAGAAAGATGCAGGCATTTTTACTCTTCTTTAGAAAGCAACGACTAGCATTAAAAGCGTATGGGATGAGATGTCTTGGCTAGCCTGGTTGCCCAGTGCAAGAACACTTACCTCAACAACCAGGGAGGTGCCACAAGGAAAGTTCTGGCTTTGTTTTGAAGAGGCAAAGTGTGGGGATGTTCCCATTCCCACTGCATGGGCAGAGTTAGGGTCATACCATGTCCAAGCTCTGTTTTCTGGCTTTTATGTATTTGTGACTTCTTTGTTGTAGCAGGAGCATTTTTCTTGGAGTTAGGGGGAACCCTTGGGGTTTTTTTGTTTGGTGCCTGGGTTAGGGTTTTTGGGGATCTTGTGATATGGTCGGTACATGAAGCTGCTGAACCCATTCCCAGCATGCTTACCACCTGGCTATCTGGCTGTCCAGTAAGCAATGTAGCTTTGTGCAAAGTGGCTTAAATAGAATATTAGTTTGGCAAAGAGAGAAATTCTTACTGCTAGTTTATAACTGTATTGCTCCCATTTGTGAGAAGTCCCTTGCATAAGTTATTCAACTGGTGTAAAAGAAACTGTCTTGGAAGTAATAGGTTTTAGAACTTGACTTTGGAAAGCAAGAAAGGTAGAAAAATATTTGCCTATAGGAAGATACCGGAGTACCCATGACATTGAGAGCTGAAATTTCTTCTTTTTGTGGCTTTCCTTTTTGTCTAGCAGTTAACACTGCTGGGTTGTGCTTTCTGGTTCCAATTTGTTTTGAAATAATTACCATTGTTTATCCATCTCAGACAGCCTTTGCAGATGAATTGGTTCCACAGAGCCCTCTCTTGCTTGGCGGTTGGTGTTCTAGCACAGCGTGTTGTGTGACATCTAATTGAACAGGCTGATGGCATGAGATCTTCCTTGTGAAGTAAAGGTCACCCAAATGGTGAAGGTGAGAGGAACTGCACTGAATACCGATTGGACTGGCGGTAACAGAAACCATAGCAACTCTGCACAGGGTTTATAAATATAACCGAGAAGAAAAAGGGACTAACCTTAAGGAGCTGCTGACAACACTGCAATATGCATGTTGATAAAAAAGGTGGTCTTTGCATCTTTGCCAGTGAGGAAGCCGTATGTAAGAGGGTGGAAGTGGCTTGGTGAACAAAGGAAGCCAACTGCAGGCACTGCCGACAGGTTTTGTCGCCAGTCTTGCTGCTTAAAAACATGCCAATCTCCAGGGCCAGTTTATTACAGCCACTAAAAACTGCCTTTTAGGTAATCAGATTTGACTTCCTAATAGATTGCTTCCAATCTTGAAATGTCTTCAAACTTTGGGATGTGCTGGTGCCAGACTCTTTTTGGAGGGCTAGAAGAATAAGGGAATGTTAATAGTGATGTGTTTCTGTAGGGTCCTGGGGCTTTGTTGTGCTGGATACTGTTCAGGTGCACAAGAAGAGATGCTGAAAATCCTTATGGGTAGTTGAGGTAGTAGAAGGATGAGGAGAAAAGTGGAACTGAAGTCACTCAACCAAGGTCCTGGGATCAGTGGAGGAGACAAAACTGTCCCTCTGACTGTCAGTTCCTGACTCTAAAGCAGAAATAGTATTCTTCAGTTGCTTTTGATTTGCATCCCCTTAGCATTTTTTCTACCAATGCCAAAGATCCCTGTATTGTGGATTAAAGACAGCAAGTTTGTTTTTCTTAAATACCTTCTGTAAGACCTTAACAAATAGCCTGTGGTGCTCCTGGGGGCTGCAGATGATAGTTTGAAAAGCACTGGCCCATGTCATCCTAAACTTGCCTGAATTTCTCATGGAAGGGAGACTATAATGGATGCTGTTGATTTTATTTTCTTCTTGTTAGTTTGCTCAGAAAGATGAAGCTCTGTGAATGTGAGGTGGTTCTGGAGAGTTTATTTACAGTGTGTTTTTTTCTGTGGAGATTAACATTTCATCAACATATGGCACAGCTATTTAAAATAAATATTTGGCTTTCCTTAATTTATGCTTGTGTAGAAAATTCCCTGAGTATGCATATCTGTCCCTCTGTTGCATCTAATTAGACATTTCTACCACGGTGCTGGGGGACCGGGCTCCTTCCCCCTCGCCGAGCTGCTGAGAGCTGTGATTCACGCGCTCCTCCCCTGCGTGAGGGATCCGCATGCCTCAGCTTGGGGGGCGATGGGCAAGCAGGCAGCCAGCCCCTCCGTTGGCAAGGCTGCCAGCGGCACACTGGCCACTGCTGGGTCAGCCTTCCTCTCTAGATCCTAGGAATTTAGATTTATTTAAACAGGGAACCTACCCAGCTTAAGCAAATGCTTGGTGCCTTGTCTGCACTCACCCCCGTCACCTGCCAAGGCAGCTGTGCTTTTTGCAAGACACAACCCCAAGCAAAGCGTGCGAGAGCAAATGGCTTCAGCTGGGGAGAAGCTTGAGGAGGAGGTCAGGCAGTGATGGGGTGGGACGGCATGCTGGCCTGTGTCCTTGGGTGCCCACCTGCTCTGGGCAAGGGAAAATCAATGGGGAGGAGAGGGAAAAGCACTCCCCCAGGTATGCAGTATGGACATGGATGGGAGAGGAGCAGGAAACTTATTTTAAAACAAAGGAACAAATCAAAAACTAATCAGTTTTAAGGCGGAGTAGAGCCCGCTGCTGCCAAAGACCCAGGAGGCCCTTTTCAGCTCTGTGGCATATCCAGATGTTTTGTGTTCCATAGATGATTTGGAAACTTTTTACTAGTTTTCAATCTAAATAAGTTCACATTTGATTTATATCCATCTGATCTTGTGCTAATATCTTTCTAACAAATAGTTCTTACTTCCGGATATTTATCCTACATCCCTGAATGTATTTATAGTATCAACATATAAAGCAACACCTTGCGCTTTGTTAGACTGCACAACCTCCTTCTGTCTCTTTTATAAGACAGATCCTCTTCGGCAACCTTTCTTTTCACCTAAGCCACTTGGTTTTTTTAACACGGATCACCGGAAGTGTACACATAGGGTCCATAAGCCGCACACAGCAAGGTACCCTGTAAGGTAAGGAGAAAAAAAAATTGCCATCATGGTATGTTGGTGTAATGAAGCAAATAAACCAAGTATTCAGTTGTATAACCTACAGGAGGGCAGAAGGCTTAAGTATATTGTTGTTGCACAGCAACTAGGGCTCATTAGATAATGATGGTTATGATAGAAGGCAGTGGGACACACAGGGAAGGTGGAGGGAGAAGATGCAGGAGCTGTCCAGGTGATGACAAGGGAAAAGATTTGGGTATTCTGTTCACAGGGGATGCAGCTAGGTGCACCCACATGGTTTGAGACCACAGCATTTCTGGGGATGTTGGGATGCTGCCTAGACAAAGGGGAAGAAGAGATTGGGCACCAGCTAACAAGCTCCAGGGGTAGCAGGGCCACCAGTAACCAGGGATGAGTGCGGATGTGGAGTGACAGGATGGATCACATCTACCTTCTGCCAGTCTCCCTGTCTCTGCCTTTCTCCTGTGTACGCACAGAGCCTAGCCAGTCCTGGGTTACCCTGGTGCTCACACTCAGGTCCCCACTGCCACAAGTGCCCAATTGCTCTGTGCAGGACCCTGCTGGTACATGGTTCTCCAGGGCATGCTCCTTCCTCTTGAGCTGTCGAGAAGTAAAACCAAACTGCAGCCTCCCAAAGGGAGCCATTAAGCGTCTGGCACCAGAAACCCTATTACATGAAAAATGAACCCACTTAGACTGAGTCTATCGCTGCAGTGGGAGAAGGCACAAACCTACCAACCTCACTCTTCTCAAGGAAGGGGGACAGAGGGTCCCATTACAGGGGTGTTGCTAAGAAAATTGATCTTCCTGTGGGCACAGCATCCCCTCAGAGACCTGTGGCAGGTGAGTGGGCTGGTTGTGCAAGGTGCTGGACAGGCAATGCAGGGCATGACCACCCCAGCCTGAACGAGAAACCCAGGATACCAGTGAGACAGGCCAAGATGGGCAAAGGAAGAGGCAAAGGCAGTGATGGGAGATCTATCATGGATGTGGCCAGGGTGTACTGATAGTTTGTTGCTGTCCCTGATGCTGGTTAACAGACCTATTGGTGGTGTCCTCCAAGAGGCTGAGATCAAACACAGCCTTTGCTGAAGGAGGGTGTCCAGACCACTGCCATGGAATGGCTTATTGCTTGGCCAGGCAGCTGCTGGAGCCAACTGGGGCACTGTGGGGCACGGGCAGCTAGGCAGGGCTTTGCATGCTGTTTGTGAAGACGAGGCTGGGACCATTTCCATTTGCTCCCGAAGAGAGATGGTAACATACCTCCTGGATCAGCTTCCTGAAGGATTTCTGCTCCCACTGGGATTTTCCAACTGCTGTTGCTACATGGCACAAAACTGGACCACTTGTGTCTTTGGGAAGCTCTTCTCTTCATGTTCAGTTTTACCTGGAGACAAATTATTTTTTCCTGAAGAATGAGTTTAGCACACTATGAAACAAATGTTTCAATATCTCCTCCAGTCTCTCAGGACTCATTATGAATTTACATTTAAGCCCCGTTTTTTTGTTTAAGCCTCAGAGTTTTCTGTGTAATTTTCCTGTACAGAGAGGAATACACAGCTATTGAGTGTGCAGAATCCGATTGCTCAGCCAGCACAAAACCCTTGAACGGGGTTTTATACACCATGCACGCAGAGCTTATAACCCCTTTGATTTAGGATTCCTCGGGATGTGGTGCTTGCTACTTATTGCTATTTATTGGTAAATATTGGAATTTCTCAAGCCATGCAGAGGCTGCTGAGCACAAGAGCTCAGGTGGAAGGATTCAAAGTCCTGGTGAGCTCTGAATTCTTGAAGACCGCTTGACTCCTAGACCCAACAGAAACCTCCCGAATGTATCCATCTGCAGAAATATGTCCTTAAGAAAGCAAGAGATTATTGAGGAAAGAAAGGGTTCAAACTGCTTTCTAGATTCATAAGAATTCAAGGAAGTTTTCAGAGCTAGAATAGCTTAACAGTTGCTTTACATGCCTAGCAGCTTTCTGTTTGTGCCTCTAGCAGCTGTAGCTGGGGGCTGGATGCAGTTTGCGGCCTTGGGGCTGGGTTCAGGGTACGCGGCTGTTGCTCAGAGCAGTTTTAGCTTTAAAGCAATTGCAAAAGTTGGTGTGCAAAGTGCTGACTGCAAACATCCACCAGGAGAAAAACCAAGAGGAATGTGTATGCACCAGGCTTGTTTAGAAACCGCAGATGATTTACAAAGTGAGCTTAATTGGAAGTTTCTCTTCGCGGCTTTCCGATGTGGTTTTTTTCTGATGCAGACGTGTAGGAGCCTTTTAAAAGGTCCATGTTTACTAATGAGGAGTTGCGTAAATGGGGATATATTTATTAACTGTACATGTGCAGGATGGGGAAATGACTTGAGCAGCAGCAGTAGCAGTGGAGGGAAGGGACTGTGTGTCTAAGGACTTCACCAGCCAGGCATGAGGGACCAGCATCCTGCTCTCCTGGTGGAAGAAGGGGCCTCTTATCCTTGTCCCCAGTCCTGGCACTGTGGTTAAGAGAACATGGGGGATCTGAGGGCCTCCAGAAAGGCAGTAAGAATCAGGAGATGTGCAGAGAAACATGATCTGTGGGGGAAGGTGCTCAGAATGAGGGTCGCTACATTTTAAAGAAGAAAACTTTAAGGGGGTTAATTTGATAGTTAAAAAAAAACCACACCACATTTAAAAGAATCTTTTAAAATCTAAAAAGGAAAATATACTAAACATTTATACAGAGGGAGAAGTTATAACATTCTTGGTGTCCACTGTGGGTAAGGCAGAGGGAAACGGGCTCAAGTTAACATATGGGATATTTGTGTTAAACGTCAAGGGAAAGAATACAGACATCCCCACAGGAAAAATTGGATGTGTGGTGGAAACTCCATCCCAGCAAGGTGTGTCTGAATTACAAACTGGAGGAGCCATTCTGCCTGTGAGCAGGGAAGTGGACTGAGTGATCCTCTAGACAAAGTCCTGGAGTTCTGACACAGTTTGGGCATGACAACCTTTATCCCCTTCTCCTGTACACTGAAGAGATGAGTTTATAAGCTGCTTCATGAAGCCGCTGGCACCCACCGACAGCGGCAGTGGGAAAAGTTCGGTTTCAGGACCCTGATGACATTTTTCTCATCAGGTTGGATGAGCATCTCTGGGTATGACCATGCTGGCAAGAGCATTGCCGTGTGGAGATAGTGGGTCCAGCTGGGTGCTGGCATTTGCCCCCCGGCTCCACGGTCCTGAAGACGTTCACATGGGAGCAGCTTCCCAGCATCCATCCTCATACCCCTGTGTGTCTGAGAGCCCTAATTCTCCCTCCCCATATCCCTCCCAGCTTTAAAAGTGACCACTTAGCTTACTAACAGTTTATTAATACATTAGGGGACTAAGTTGCCTCCCCAAGGATTTTCTCCAAGAATGTGATGGGCAACTGGAAAAAAGGTCATATGAAATGAAATGTGCAGGTGTTTTTCCGTGAAGCTGGATTCTGTGACATCCCAGGTTGTATTTGGGCAAACTCACCTTCGTTTCCATACCACAGGAATCCCTGCCTCTATCCTGACATGCAGAATTAGCATCCAGACTTGTCTCCACCACTGCAAGAAACGCAGTACTCATCACTCACTTTGCAATTTTCTTCTGAGAGTTAACATTGTTATAGTTTAAAAGTACACTTGATTTCTAATTCAGCTCAGTGTGTTCTCCGGTGCTCATCACTATCTATCTGTGTGCCTTTTTCAGACTAAATTTTTAGTACCCCCTTAGCATCCCATATTTTCTCTCCACACATGTACTTATACACATCATCAAATCACTTCTCGGTTTTCTTTCTGACAAGTTACAGAGGCTGACCTCTAGAAGTCTCTCCCTGTAAGTGGTTTTCTTCAGCTCTCAAACCATTTTTTATGGCTCTTTTCTTCACCCACTCCAATTTTTTGATGTCCTCTCTAAAATATGGCACCTCAGCAGGATGCAGTATTCTAGTGTCAATCTGACCAAGGACGTACACAGAGATAAAATCTCCTTCTATTCCACTTCACAGTCCTGTTGCTTATACACAGAAGGACCAAATTAGCTCTTTCTGCTACAGCAGACAGAAAAATAGGTCCCACATTTAAGAACCAGAAGGCTAGATAGTGGTATTAAAAAGAGAAAAATGGAGCCAACATGAAAGCAGAATTACAAACCAGGGCAGCATTAACGGCACAGTGTGATACTAGCCTGAACACATTAGTTGAAATAAAATGCTGAGAAAACAGTTTCTTCCACTTCAGAGCCTATTGCAAGCTTGTGCTGCTGTGATGGCTCCTGTGTGGTGGGCAGGCTGTGCACCGAGGCGGCTGTCAAGGGGCAGGGTTGGCTGGGGGGAGTGCAGCGGGGAGGGCGAGTTACTCCTGTATTGCACAGCTGTGCTTGGGAGACCCTTGCTAAATTGAGCTACCAGGTTCTGTGGAGGCGTGAGGCAACCTCTGATCTTTCCCTGGATCAGCCCGCAGCTGGGTGCTGATAGATCAGCTCTGCAAACATTGTGGTGCCATCAGGACTCCACATACATGAAGGCACCCCCAGCCCTTTATACTCTCTGTCTTCTGCATGCAAAATCTTTCATAGGCAGGAGGGTTTTTCCTAAATTCCCTCATTCCTGTGCCTGGTGACACTTGCTGAAAGCAGAGTCACTGTGTCATTTGCAGATACATTTTCAGTACACATCCTCAGCAGAAACCTCATCTTCCTATATTAGAGACAGTGACCTGACCTGGATTGCTCTAAAATCTCCGAGAGATTCCCTGAGGCAGCTTGAGGGTAGCGTGGCCTGTGCCCAGCAGCCAAGTCTTCTGGACTTTGAAGGTTTTCTGTGAGATAGTTCCTTAGTCTCCTTCTTCCTCATTTCTATATGTGTAAAATAAGCTTAACTGTTTTGGGGGCTGCTAAGATGCTCAGATACCATCCTAAGTTTTCTTGTTGAAGTGGCAGTTTGTGCTGTTGCAAACCCTGTCATGCTGCTTCTGCTCTCACAAGAAGGCTGACAAGGTGTCTCCTTCCTGCCAACCTGATGGTGCAATGCTGGGTTTTGACCGCTGGTGCTTGGGCGCTCTGGGAAGCTGGACAGTGAAGGCACTCTTAGTCCTGTGCTTGCTGTGTGCTTCTCATTCAACCCACGTGGAAGGGTGTCCTTCCCTCATGGGAGGAAATAAAGCCAGGGAGAGGAGCACTGGTATAGAGAGACAAGTGGTGGGGGACTGATGGACTGGAGAGAGCCTGGTGCAGGGTCACCAAGATGACTGGAGCACATGAAGTACCAGGAGATGGTGAGAGAGCTGAGCTTATTCAGTCACAGAATCATCTAGGTTGGAAAAGACCTTGAAGATCATCCAGTCCAACCATTAACCCAACATTGACAGTTCCCAACTACACCATATCCCTCAGCGCTATGTTGACCTGACTCTTAAACACCTCCAGGGATGGGGACTCCGCCACCTCCCTGGGCAGCCCATTACAACTCCTAACAACCCCTTCTGGAAAGAAATGCTTCCTAATATCCAGTCTAAACCTTCCCTGGTGCAATTTGAGGCCGTTACCTCTTGTTCTATCACTTGCTACTTGGCTAAAGAGACTCATCCCCAGCTCTCTGCAACCTCCTTTCAGGGAGCTGTAGAGGGCGATGAGGTCTCCCCTCAGCCTCCTCTTCTCCAGACTAAACACCCCCAGTTCCCTCAGCCGCTCCTCCTACGACCTGTGCTCCAGACCCTGCACCAGCTCCGTTGCCCTTCTCTGGACACGCTCGAGTCCTTCAATGTCCTTTTTGTAGTGAGGGGCCCAAAACTGAACACAGGAATCAAGGTGCGGCCTCACCAGTGCCGAGTACAGGGGTCAGATCCCTTCCCTGTCCCTGCTGGCCACGCTATTGCTGACACAAGCCAGGATGCCATTGGCCTTCTTGGCCACCTGGGCACACTGCTGGCTCCTGTTCAGCTGGCTGTCAATCAACACCCCCAGGACCCTCTCTGACTGGCAGCTCTCCAGCCACTCCTCCCCAAGCCTGTAGCGCTGCTGGGGGTTGTTGTGGCCCAAGGGCAGCCCCCGGCATTTGGCCTTATTGAAACTCCTCCAGTTGGCCTCAGCCCATGGCTCCAGCCTGTCCAGGTCTCTCTGCAGAGCCTCCCTACCCTCGAGCACATCAACACTCCCACCCAACTTGGGGTCATCTGCAAACTGACTGAGGGTGCACTCGATCCCCTCGTCTAGATCATCAATAAAGATGTTAAACAGGAGTGGCCCCAAAACCGAGCCCTGGGGGACCAGCCTCCGACTGGATTTAACTCCATTCACCACAACTCTCTGGGCCCCACCTTCCAGCCAGTTTTTTACCCAGCGAAGCGTGTGCCCATCCAAGCCACAAGCCATCAGTTTTGCCAGGAGAATGCTGTGGGAAACAGTGTCAAAAGCCTTGCTAAAGTCAAGGTAGACAACATCCACAGCCTTTCCCTCATCCAATAAGCAGGTCATCCTGTCGTAGAAGGAGATCAGGTTTGTCAGGCAGGACCTGCCTTTCATAAACCCATGCTGACTGGGCCTGAGCATCTGGTTGTCCCTCATGTGTTGTGTGATGGTACTCAGGATGAGCGGCTCCATCAGCTTCCCGGGCACTGAAGTCAAGCTGACAGGCCTGTAATTTCCCGGATCATCCTTCTGACCCTTCTTATATATGGGCGTCACACTGGCCAATTTCCAATCAGTCGGGACCTCACCAGTCAGCCAGGACTGCTGGTAAATGACGGAAAGCAGCTTGGCGAGCACCCCAGCCAGCTCCTTCAGCACCCTCAGGTGTATCCCGTCTGGTCCCATAGAATTGTGTATGTCTATGTGATGCAGTAGATCCCTGACTGTCTCCTGGACTGCAGGGAGGTCGTTCTCCCAGTCTCTGTATTCTGTCTGAGGAGGCTGGATTCCCTCAGTACAACTAACCTTGTTATTAAAGACTGAGGCAAAGAAGGCATTAAGCACCTCAGCCTTCTCCTCATCACTTGTTACCAAATTTCCTCCTGCATCTAGCAGGGGATGGAGGCTCTCCCTGGTCTTTCTTTTGCTGCTCCCATACATATAGAAACATTTCTTGTTATCCATGATTGCTGAAGCCAGATTAATTTCCAGTTGGGCTTTAGACCTCCTGATTTCCACCCTGCATAGCCTCACAGCACCTTTGTAATCACTGTGAATCTCTAGCCCCTTCTTCCAAAGGCTGTAAACTCTCCTTTTCTCCCCGAGTTGCAGCCAAAGCTCCCTGTTCAGCCAGGGTGGTCTTCTCTGTCGCTGGCTTCTCTTAGAGCACCTGGGGACCACCTGAGTCATTAACATTTCCTTCTTAAGGAGTGACCAGCCTTCCTGGACCCCTATACTGGTACTTCAGGACCATCTCCCAAGGGATCCTGTCAAGCAGGTGCCCAAACAAGACAAAGTCAGCCCTTTCAAAGTCCAGGATGTCAGTTCTGCTGCCCCCTCTCCTGGCCTCTCTAAGAATAGAGAACTCTATTATTTCATGATCTCTCTGCCCTAGTCAGCCTCCAACCGCCACATCATCCACGAGTCCTTCTCTGTTCACAAAGAGGAGATCCAGCAGGGCACCTTCTCTGGTCGGTTCACCCACCAGATAACATCCTGACACACATTCTAGGAATCTCCGGGACTGGTTCCACTCTGCTGTGTTCTATTTCCAGCAGATGTCTGGGAAGTTAAAGTCTCCCACAAGAACAAGGTCAAGCGATCGTGAGATTTCTCCTAAGTGCCTATAGAATATGTCATCCACCTCTCTGTCCTGGGTGGGTGGCCTATAGTAGACTCCTACTACAACATCTGCCCTGTTGGCCTTCCCCCTGATTCTAATGCAAAGACACTCCACCCTGTCTTCACTACACTTGTACTCAAAGCAATCATAACAGTCCCTGACATAAAGAGCCACCCCACCACCTCTCCTTCCTTGTCTGTCCCTCCTAAAGAGCTTGTTGCCATCAACTGGCACACTCCAGTCACGGGAGACATCCCACCATGTTTCTATAATAGCCACTACATCATCATTTTCCTGTTGCATCATGGCTTCAAGCTCGTCCTGTTTGTTACCCATGCTGTGTGCATTGGTATACGTGCACTTCAGATGGGCTGGTGTTTTGCTCCCTTCCCCCTTCGAATCTAGTTTAAAACTCTGTCAGTGAGCCCAGCTAACTCCTGCCCCAAGATCCTTTTGCCCCTCTGGGACAGGTGCATCCCGTCTAATGTCAAAAGTTCTGGAATCCTGTATACCAGCCCATGATTGAAAAATCCGAAGCCCTGATGGTAATACCAGTCTTGGAGCCACAAGTTCATCTGTTGAGTTCTCCTGTATTCTTCTTCATCCATCCCCACAACTGAAGGGATGGAGAACACAATTTGTGCCCCTGACCCCTTAATCAGTTTCCCCGAGGACCTGAAATCTCTCTTCATTGCTTTAGGACTTCTCCTGGTAATGTTGTCACTACCTACCTGAAAAACCAGGAGAGGGTAGTAGTCCTTGGGTCTCACTAGAGTGGGGAGTTTTGCCGTGAGGTCCTTGATGGGGGCCCCAGGGAGGCAGCAGACTTCCCTATGAAGCGGGTCTGGTCTGCATATTGGGCCTTCGACACCCTTCAGAATGGAGTCACCCAATACAATGACTCTTGTGGGGTTCTTTTTAGAAATGGTTTTAATACCTGGTCCAGAATGAACTGGCCTTGGTGGACCTTGGTCTTCCTCCTTGTTTGTCTCATTTTCTCCCTCCTTCTCTTCTTCATTCAAAAGTTCCAGGGCCCCAAATCTATTGTGAAGGGACACCATGGAGGGTGAGGGAGGTCAGGGCCTGCCTCCATGAGCAGGGACCTGTTTCCAGCCTCCCCCATCTCTTAGGTCCCCTCCTTCTGCCTGGTAGCAAGAGGATAAGGGATTACCTGCCTCATCTGAAGCCTCTATTTGCTCCTGTTGCTTCATGAGTGCCAAGGTGCTACTCCACCAACCAATTTGCCTTTCACACTCCCTAATACTTCTTAATCTTTTGACCTCTTCTTTGAGTTCCACCACCAGGCTGAGCAGGTCATCCAGCCGATCGCAGCACAGACAGGTGCTGTCCCTGCTGCCCTCCGGCAGGATTGACAGGCTCAGGCACTCCCTGCAGCCTGGGACCTGGACCGCTGTGTGTTTGTATGGCAGCTCCGTCTGGGCCGCCACGTCCTTTCTGATAGTGGTTTTGACGCGAGTGGAGACCATGGTTCAGTCCGCTTGTGGAGGACAATAAGATGAAACTAGCTCATGTAAGTTCTAGACCCAGTCGTGTAAGGAGAAGGCAAAGAAGAGATCTAATTTTTGCCTACAACCACCCCATGGGAGGTAATAGGGATTATGAAGCCAGACCAGAGACATGCATGGTGAAAGGATGAGAGACAGCACAGGAAATTCTGTTTAGATATGACATCAGGTTGACACCAGGAGAGTGGTCAAACACTGGCACAGGTTGCCCTGGGAGGTGGTGGTTTCTCTGTCCTTGGAGGTGTTCAGACTCATCATGGCCCTGATCAACTTGCTGTAACTGGACCTTACTTAGAGCTGGACTGGTACCTGGTGACCTCCAGAGGCCCCTTCCAACCTCAGTTATTCTGTCATTCTCTGACACATTTGAAGTAACCTGGAGGGTAATGGCAGCAACAACAGCCATGATCTCTTGAAATCCAGGCTGTGAAGATGTCTTATTGGCATAGGAATAGAGTAAAATCTCATTCTCCTGCAGCACCAATTTACTGAAGAAATCAGTGTCATCTCAACCTATGAAGCAGTATTTCACCTTGGACAAGGTCAATGCACAAAGGAGCTGAAGGGGGGGCTGTGCTCTTGATCATCCAGAGATGTCCCAGATGCCCTACAAGTGCTGCTGGGAGCTCTTGTAGAGGCAGCACCTGTAGTGTAGTCAGACCAGGACACTGATGCTCTATCTTTGTGACCTCTTGGCCTGTGATCCTAATTAATGCTCGGGTCACTGGCAGTGGTAAAGAGAAGACTGGTGAGCATCATTAGGCAAGATTGGGGTGATGTGAGAGGATACATGAAGTGGGAGTCATCTCAGCTCTCTTCAGCTCTTGGAGGCAGGGCATCCAGCCCAGCTGGCTGACTGAGCTCTCCCTGTCATCAGTGAAAGGAGATGTACTCCCCTGGGATGATTCAGCTCGTCTTAAGGTGTGTATCTAAAGTTGGCGAGTTGACAGTGTTGATGACGGTATTTGGAGTTTACTGTCTTTCTTTATTGGCTACAGAGTGGGACTCTGATCAGGAGATTAGAGAGCAACCAGCTTAGAGTTGGCCAGTGGAAACAGCCCATTCTGGTGTTCAATTACAGGTGTATCTTTAGAAGCCACATGGCTTCACATCACTGTGAAGGGACCAAGTCCCTGTGAGTGCCAGGTTCAGCACGAAGCTAATGTCTTGCCTTCATAGGATCAGGAATCAGAGTTTTAGATGGCTAAAGCTAGGGAGAAAAGTCCCATTCCTCATACAGTGTGTCACTATCCTGAACTTCTGCTCTTTCAGAATCCTTTTTTGCATACTGGGGAGTTGACGAGTTGTGCTCGCTGCTGAAAAAAGTGGTTGCCTTGGGTGGAAAAGCAACACTTCAGCTTGATTTGCACTGACCAGGCTGCTGAAGTTATCCATATTCCCCATTCTCTCCCCATTCCTTCTTCCATTCCCTGATTCCAGACACCTCCCCAGTGCCCCCACGTCTCTCCAAAATAGTATTTATCATTTTGTTTGCTGACCCTACCTCCTGTGCTAGCAGAGGCTCCTTTCTCCCTCTCCAAGCACATTACGTACTCCAGAGCCAGCCTTGGGAGACTTCAGAAAGGCTTTCCCTGCTATTCAAAGAGAGAGGAACATATTGCTACTTGATTCTCAAAGACAGTCTGTGTTTTGGTCAAGAAAACACCTAGTCTGGACTATCAGTGCAATAAGACTAAAGCCAAGAATATTGAGCTACATCTAAAAAAGATGTGCTCTGTCAGTGCAAACCTGAAAGATATGTTTCATATCTGTGGATGTTTTGGAGGATGTTTTGGAGGATACCTGCAAGAGTACAGGCAAACCACTGTGTAGAAGTAAGCTGTTTCCAGGGCAGGCTCTGTCTCCCTCAGTGCTCCTAACAAAGCATCAATGCTGCTGACCCTGACACCCAATACACTTTAATTTGTTGTAAAAAGGCATTGATGGAAAAGCAGATCTGAGCTTGTCCACAGGGTACATGAAAAGTTATGTTACATAGAGCAATTGTTCCACCATTGCAAAGATTTTCCTGTTGGGTTTTTTTGTTTTTGTTTTTTTGTTTTTGGTGTTGTTTTTTTTTAAATTTATGATTACATGCTTTCAACCCTGTATAATGTCATGAAGAATGACAGCATTTCATCTCTTCTTTGGTTCCTCACTACTTTGTAAAAAGTCAGTCTTCTGGTTTTAGGTCATAGGGATGAAGCCAGTGTCCTCTAGCCATGAGCCTGTTTGAAGAGGACAGATGTTAGTTCATTTAGTTCAGCTGCTACTATTCTGTCTTCACCAAGATTTCCTATTCGCCCCCATGCTCCCACTGAATTACTACTCAAAAGCACTTCAGCCCTAGGGCTTCTGCTCCGTACCAATCTCCTAACTGAGATGCAAGACTGGAGAACTACATATATTGTTCTCCAGACAGCAAACTGCCAGCCAGCTCCGTCAGAAGCATGTCCATGGGTCTGGCAGGTCCTGAAGCCACAGGTCACATGGGGACCATTGATTGCCAGAGCCCAGGAACTGCTCTGGAGGCGGTGTCTCAGAAGTGGAGCCTACTGAAAAGCCTCTCTTCTTGCTACCATAGAAACTGAACAGACTTAGCAACTTGTTACTTCTCTCATCTCCAGCATCTCAGTATCTGAAGTCACTTGACCTGCGAAGATATTTGCATTAAGTATCACCTGATAGCTGGAGAAATGGGACTGAAGGAAAAAAAGAAGAGGAAACTCCTGAAGCTCTTGTGAAAGCTGCTGGGCAAAGGGGAGGCTGCTGAGAAGTGGAGGCATTTCTCTGGAATGAGAAGCAAGGGAACAGAGAGGTCAAGAAGAGATTGTTGGCCAAGAGGAGTTCACTGTGGATGTGGAAGAAACCCAGCAGGGTGGCTCTGAGCTTTGCTGTGACCCAGCAAGCTGCAGGACCAGCGGAACTGCAGGCTTCATGGGTATGTTGCTCCTGGACAGCATTTTGCATCCAGGACTCCATTTCTTTCTGACAGCCACACCAGAGGGAAGCTGCATTCCCCAGGGAGCAGCAGTTGTCGCTGGAGTCCCATCTCACGAAGAGCCTGTGGGACCCAGTCCTTGGTCCCCCTCACTTCAGTCAGCCCCACCATTCCCAACATCTGTGAGAAGATCAGGCCAGCCACAGTGAGGGAGGGCTTTTGCAGTGAGTCGGCTGCTTTGTGAGCAGAAATGTCCTCTGTCATTCAGCTTAACCCCCTGCTGCTTATGCTTTCAGAAAAAAATAAATACCTATGTATTAATTTTGGGTTTTAATGATTTTTGCCTATTAGCAAAGTGCCCATTACAGCGAAAACCTGTTTGCTGTTGCTTTTAAAGCACTGAGACCTACAAAGGATCTGCAGAGCTCTCAGACTGGCCAGGGACTGGATCAAGGTTTGTAAGTTCTCAGAGGTTCAGGCAGCAGGAACAGTCTGTGGCAGGCTGCTCGCTCCATGGGAGGAAGAGCAACCATGCTGCAGTTTAATTCTTCAAGATACAACCACTGTGCATTGAACCCAATGTGGCATTAAGACACAGTCCTATCAATGCCATTCAGATGTTTTTTAATGCTTCTGGCGTCTCCCTGAGAGAATCCACCATTCTGGGTATCACAAGTAATAGTTTTAGAGCATTTTTACAAATATGTTCCCTGTTTTAACTAGCTTTGATCAACCTGTGTAAAGAGTTTAGACAAGCAGATTGTGATACTAACAGTACAGAGTAAAAACACCCCTTGAAACCTAGAAAACCATGGCAACACTGGAGTTCTACCATGCAGCACAAGCCAATCACAAACAAGTGTCAGATGAGGCTTGTGTCCGAAGCATTTCCTTCTCCCATCAGACAGCTGTACAGGGCACCCCAGCTAATAGCCTGCGGTGACTGTCATTTAGGAGTTAGCATCTCAGGGTTGTTGATTTTGTCCTGAAAACCTGTGAACTTGTGCATCCTCTGCACCATGCTCTCATGGCTGTGGTGCAAAGCGGTGGTTGTGGTGGTTTAATGATCCAACCTCACAGTGAAATCTGGAGGAGTTGAGGAGTCAGGGGAGAGAAGGGGAAGTCAAGTCTCCAAGGCCAGAAGGAATGATGACACCTCGATGCCCTTATTGTCAACCATCCTGGAAAATACAACATTTCCTTCATTTTAGAGAAACCAGGTGTATTTTCTAGCATCAAAACTTTTCCAGCCAAACTCTGTTGACATTGGCCTTGTTAGCTTCAAGGGCATGAAGCATGAGCAAGGAGCATCTCTCCTAGTTATCAGTGCTCCCTGTATGGCAGGTCACAGGCATTTGGGTTTTATTATCAAGGAGATCCTGTGCATGGACACAGAGTCACCGACAATTTCCTGAGCAAGCCTTACTGGGCATGGTGATGGTTCCTTGCTGTGGTGGTGGTATCTGCAGCTTCCAGACAGGAGATCCTGCAATCCAGCAGCTTAGGCTGCTGCAGTTGGTGGCTGCTGAGCAGAGAGCAGAGCCACAGATGTGTGGCAGCAATGGTCACACACCTGTGACAGAGAAGGGACCTTACCTGCAGACCCTGTCTGATGTGTTGCACTCACTGCTGGCCGTATCAGGCTGCTATCCTCTCAACATCTGCTTCTTCAACATAAATTCAGGGCCACAGGGAATCAAGTGGCATCAAAAAATGGTGTTTTGGCAGCAGGTGCTCCAGCACCATGTCTTTTCTTTTGTTTTCTCCTTGCCATTTCCTATCTCAGTGCAGCTACAGGGTGCAAAGGGAGGACATATATAGCTGTGGCCGCTGCTACCAAAACCAGCGGTAAGGGGTTCCCACAGCAGCACTTGGTTTGCAGAGTCATGTCACCTCCCTCCCTGTGCTGGCGGGTCAGTGGGGAGCACCGAGAAAGGAACTGCTGGGGGTTGAGCTCCCTGGTGGGGACGGGTCCTGGTTTACCAGTGACCTATCACACATCCACAAGCCACCGTTCCCTACCAGTGAGGTAGGGGTAATCGCATCCCCTTCTTCCAGCCTTCACACTGGATGGTTTGAGGAGCAGGGATCAGCAGGGCTGGCTCAGGGCCACAGGAACCCCCAAGCATGGCCACTGCCTGACTGCCCCTGTGTTATGGGATGTGCAACCTGGTCATTGTGTCATGCTGCTGGGAATACCGCAGCGGCCCTGTCACGGGGTGGCTGGGAAGGAGGTGGTGGTGGTGGTGGCAGCAGCAGGAGAAGGTGGAAGAAAGTCTAGAGGCACTTAGGGTCAACACTGAGCCTTAGCGTGTTGCGGGGTTTTCCAGGGCTCGGCAGGGACCACACACTGCAGGGAGGCTGCCCGCCGGCATGGTGTGAGCGGGTGCCTGTCACACTGAGGACAGTTTGGAGAAGGCCAGAGACACAGCTGCCGTGGTGCTGGCGTGATCCTAATGTTTGTGGACTGGGGGTGCCACTGTATTTTTGGCCGGAAGAGCTCTTGGAGTGAGATGGCTGGCAGTGCTGGAATAACCTCCAGCATTCAGTGCAGCTCTTGCAGGATGCTGCAACAGCTTAACTTCCCCTGGGAGAGATTATAAAACAATAAGTTGTTGTTTTATATGTTTAATGTGGTAGTAAATTAGATGAGGAGCTCAGCATTTAATTGTGAAGCTTAGAAAGCCAGATATTATCCACAGGCCCTGACATCTTCCCAATGATATTTTGCAACCCCGTGGCACAGGCTGGTCAGAGCCAATCTCTTTCCTCCCAACACATCTTTCTCATAACCAGAAACAATGCTCTGGTGCCTCCGGCAAAGCCTTCAGGAATAAACCTTCCCACCATGTCCCACTGGCACCATACCCTGCTTCCCTCTGGCTCTTCTCACTCTGTGGCTTTTTTGCAGCAGGAACTGGTCAGGGTTCAGACACGTGGAGCCCATCAGAGACTGAGATGCAGAACCTCCCTGAGCACTGCTGCAGTTCAGCACACTGATGACAGCCTGCAGAGCAGTCTGAAGGCTGCAGCTGTGCTCGGTATGGGCAGGGCTCTGGGCATCCCCATTTGTCCCTTTTTAGTTTTCCTGTTTGCCCCAGCTGGGTTCACCCACCCATGCCCTGAGTGAGCCTGGCCAGGCAGGAGTGGGCGGGGCCCAGAGGCTGTCGCCTGATGAAGCAATGCCATTTATTTGGCTGGAGAAGTTGCCCCACTTGCTTGTCTGGGTGCCTTCTGCCAACGCAGTGGCATCACTGTGTGCAAGTCCTGTCTTTTTGCCAAAGGCCAAAGATCGTAAACCAGAGCGGAGCTATTTTGGGTGGGACAGCCCAGGCAGGTGAGAATTATGCACGTACAAGGGGCGCCTTCGACAGAATCACTATTGACTGTGGGTGTCACCTTACCCCTTGCCGATCTCAACCTGCCTCCTTGCAAGCACATGGTCAGAAGCAGCAAACCCCACAAGCCCCCAGGATGTAGCCATCATCCTCATCTCCTTCCCTCCCTGGGTTGTCACACCAATTTGGGCAGCATCCCTGCTGCAGCAGGTGCTGGGAGGATCAGCTGTGATACCCTGGTTCAGTATCACAGCTCCTGGACCTGCTCCAAGAGGTTTTGGTTCTTGGTTTTTGTATTTGTTTTTTTTTTTTAATTTTATTTTTTATTTTTGTTTTGATTGTTGTGGGGTTTTTTTAGTATTATTTTTCCTTCCTCCACCTCAATGTGTGTTTCAATCTCATGTTGAACTTGTTGGCACCCATCCACAGAGGGCTGGGCATACCTGTAACAGAATAACCCACTCCTGAGCAGCTTCCACACAGACTCTCTATTCTGAAGCAAAAGGATTTAATTCTGAATAAACAAGTTTTGGGCTAAAATTGTTTTTACCTATTCAGACAGCCATTCTGGAAAAATTTCTCCTGTGGTGGTTATTTCAGTCTGGTTTTCTGTGAAGATAGTGGATGCACGTGCCAGTTTAATGAATAATGATACTGGCACCACAGAATGATCTCCTCTGGAAAGTTTATCTTTGCATGACAAATTATTCACATGCATGGGGTCTCCCAAAACACTGTCTCCCAAGATAGTATCTGCCAAGAGAGTGTCTCTCAAGCATCTAATGCTTGAGAGACCCTGTCTTCTGGCTGGACTGGTCTAGGAGTGTAATCGTAAGTGGTTTTATTGCTGCTGGACGGTGTCTTTGTCTTGGATCAAACATTAGGAGGTAGGGGTGTGTTTTCAGCATAGCAATAGCACTTCATAAAGTGGAAACAGATGACAGTTCTTTTCCTGTGTTAGCCTTGGCATTGGTTGATCTTCCTCGCAAAATAACCTCTTAAATTAAGCTAACGAGGTTTCAAACAAGACAGGCTATGACAGCATGGAGCAGAGGGGAGGAAGAAGAAGGTGTGACCCATTGGCTGTGCTCAGCAGTGGAGAGGGGTACGTACCAAATGGCTACACAAACACACCACAATTACACACAAAATAATGAAGTCCAAGTTGTCCCCGCCAAGACCCCCCCATGGCGTTTGACCCAAAGCTCCTGTTCTGGCATGATCACATGAGAAAGATTGTGGACACCCCGTTGTCTTGGGTCAGAGACCCTACAGGGACCTGAAAGTAAGTGAACTCCCCAAAAGGGTACAGTAGCTACCCTGTACAGGACCTGTGGTCAAATACCACCCAAACACATGCCTCCACTTCTCTGGGCAGGGAGCTGACATCAACCCACCGAGTGCTGGAGCACAGAGCTGAAACCCACAGCTGGCTGCTCATCTTATGCTGCTGCCTGAGGTATGGTCCAGATGAAGAACCACAGGTTTGACACAGACGAGGGTGCAATACAACATGCCAGACCTCACAGATGCTTGTTTTGGGTATCTTCAGGATATAGGTCATGGCGGTGGTATCTGCATCAGTGACTGGAAGATGCGCTGGGCTGTGCTCTGGCTCTGTGGTGGCTAGATTGGGGTGGACCACACCTGTGTGTTTGAGCTCTCTGTCCCCCAAAACAGGGTGACTGCACTCAAGCTACCTGCTGGGAAAGGTTCTTGTCCCACACTTAACTCCCAGAAGGGTTTGGAAGAATCAGGTCAGCATAGATAAGTCATGGTGGGCCGCTGAGGTCTAGCCCTGGGGAATGCTGCCTGCCATGCTGACAGTGCTAACAGGGATGTAGCTAACAGGTATCTGGCTGACAGGATATTTGAAGGAATATTCCAAATTTCTGTTCAGTGTAGATGCATTTTTACTTATTTTTATGAAAAACGTGATGAGTGCTAATGTGTATTTGCAGAAGAGGTGCAAAGGGGAGAGCTGGTTGCTGGATTTACCCTGGCACCACAGATGCTGAGAGGGGCTGCTGGAAGGAGCAGAGCTCTAGCTGTACGTTAGGTAAGAAGCTCTGCTTTGCCTTAAACTGGGCAGAATCAGACCCCAGCAGACTGTCACCATTACGTCATGGGAAGCTGGCCATCTGAGCAAACAATGTGTTGTCCCATGAAGCACATCAGCCTGACAGTACACCAGTAACCTTGAAGGCAGACAAATCAGCCCATGCCGGCAAGCAAATGGTGCCCAAATCCAAAGACATTGCATGTACTGCCCTGGGGCTTTCATTCTACATGCATTTTTTTTCTTGGAAAGCACTAGTGACTGCTGTCTCCCCAGCAGCACCCTGGTTTGGAGGGCAGCATGGGATGGGTACTGGCAGGGACTGAGGCTTCAAATGTGGCAAATTAATTAGGGAAAGGAGGGAGACTTCGAGGTTCAAGCGATGATGCCAACAAACTTTACCATCACTCTGCCCTACCTACCTACCTGGCAGATCTTCTTTGAGCGCTTGGGAAGGGCTGAGCTCAGGCTGCCCCATTCGAGACATCCCCACAGCATCAGCCTGCACCTCATGCTTATTTAAAAGCAAACCAGACAGACAGTAGAACTGCTCAAGAAAAAACCTGCATCGTGCATGGTTCAGGAAGTGCTATGTTTCATATGCCACCAGTTGCACAGCCAAATAAATAGCCCCGGGGTGCTGGTGACTTGAACGCTGATGGCTGAAAAATGATTCTATTTGTTGAACATTCATTTTACATTTGAGAGCTAAAGACTTCCTTTTCCCACCTTCTGTTGGAGACACACGCACCTCCAGTGTGTAACCAAGAGTGAGCTGCTTCCTGGGGGAGAGGAGCTTAATGACTCATGGAGATTCGCTCTTTGCTCAGCCTGTGGGCTGTGACATCCATGCAGAAGCAGCTTGCTTCTTCAGGAGTAGAGCCCCTCTAAAACTGAAAAGGTCTCTGGCTCGGTGCCTTATGTCAACTGCATTAACAGAAAAGCTCAAGTACAGTGAAATAAAAGTGTGTGTCAAATGGCAGCAGCGAGTATGTGCTTGGGCAAGGTGATTGGTGGGTGCATGGTAGCCAGGGGAGCATCAGTGGGGACTTTGGTTTGTGTTCAAGGATGCATAAGGAGCCTCCAAGAGGCTCCACAGCTCCCCTGACCTCAGGGATGAGATTATAACATTTCAGCTGATCTCTGCCTCCCACCCTGGGTTTTGTTTGGTAAGTGCCTTGTGGTGGTTTTTGGTCCTTCTCCAAAAATATGCTGATATTTGGGATATCTGGCTGCCCCATGGTAATCACCCCAGCTGGGCAATGCCTGCCTTGCATCAACCATGAGCAGACCCCCTGGCTCAGGCACACCAACAGAAGGGTGACCTGGGTTCAGTGTGTCCCTTTGGGCAAACGTGAGCTGACCAAACCTCTATTATGGACTTGGGACTGCGATTGTGCAAAATGGAGACAGGCACAGCAGCCCCTTAGGGATGGGGCTTGTCTTTTCACCAGCCAAGGAGAAAGGGCATCTTCAGTGGACCCATCTGCCAAGGAGGGCTTCTGCTTCCCTTTCTGTTTTACTTTATGAGTAACTACAATGTGTGTGATACCACGTGTGAGACATCCTGACAGCACTGCTCAGCAGCCTGTGATACTGCCCCCTGAGGTCCTTGTCCCAGAGGTGATGGGCACTAATGGAAACAAGAGGCTCCACCTGAACATCAGGCAACAGTTTTGCACTCTGAAGGTGACCAAGCACTGGCATAGATTGCCCTGAGAGGTCGTAGAGTCTCCATCCTTGGAGATATTCATAAGCTGTCTGGACATGGTCCTGGGCAACCGGCTGTAGGTGTGGTGTCCCTGCTTGAGCAAGGGGGTTGGACCAGACGACCTCCAGAGGTTCCTTCCCACTTCAGCCCCGCTGTAACTTTGATAAAGTCCACCCTGAGTTTATTGGAGACTGGGGTGTTCCCAGTGGGACACTGGGCTGACATTGCCCATCCTCAGCTGCACCATCACCACAGAGGACTGACTGTCCACGGCTGTGCTGTTGCAGCACCCTTGTCCATCCTCACTGTGAACAAGGTAGAAGCTCGTCATTATCTTGTTCTAATGGATGCAACCTGATGCTTACTCCCCTTGAAGCAGAAGCCTCCGTGTTTTGATGTGAGCTGTCAGCGCTGGGCAAACAGCAGCAGGGTGCAGAAGGCCGGCAATCCCCCGCCAATGGGCTGGGCAACACTGTGCACTGGATTTCTGTGGAGATCTTCTGCAACAGTGAAATGAAAGTTGCAGTTTTCAGCATTTTCCAAATATTGTTGGATGTGTACTGCTGCAGAAATACATGTCCTTGATTTTAAACATGGTGCTGGTCTCTGTTAGGAAAAGCCACGTTGCATCTGCCAGGTGCCTGTGTCACCAGAGGTGACCCAAGGGTGTTGCAGCCAGGAGAGCTCCACGTGCTGTGCTGCGCCTGGGCTTTCTCGTGGCCACAATGCTCTGCCACAGCTCAGGCCAGGAGCATGTGTGACATGCCTCTGGTCCCACTGGTGTGCACAACACTTCTGGGATGAGCAGCATCTCCTTCCCCCATGTTTTCTGACGAACACAGTGGAGAACCAATGCAATGATCTGCAGGCATTTTTCTATCCTGGAGGCACAAAATAGCAATGGAGGTTACCAAATTAATTGTCATAGTTAATTATTTTTCTCAGTTTATTAATGCTTCAAGGGATTTCTTCCCTGCTGACTTTTCAGAGTGGAAATGTGGGCTGTCTCCACCAGTCTTTACCAGCACTGGGGGGGTCAGACTGTGTTGCAGATGGAAACATGATGGTTGTGGTCGCTGTTTGCTGTCTAATTTCGTCTAGAGTCAAACCCTCTCGGGAAGTATCACACATGCAGATAAAGTGTAGTGAAAGCCAGGATTTAAATTCTGAAACGGACCTCAGGAGAGAGGAGAAAGAAAACACCTGCAGCAGAGGATGAACCTTGTCGGTACTTGCCCACCTCTGCCTTTGGGAAAATTACTGCTGAAGCCAGCAGGAGCTTCCAGTTTGAGTTTGTTTGCCACGCATGGGTGCTGATCACCTAACAAATTGTCCAGGTTCTGGCTATTGGGAAAGAAAGGCTATAAATTATGTCTGGACTAAAATTTCTGCCACTGACACTCTTCACTGGTGTTTCTGTGAGAGCCAGGACTCCTCTGATCTATTTACTGAAGAATGATTTGCAGAAAATACATTTCTAACAAGATCCTGCCCTTTCTTGTGGCTCTGCAATGCACAAGGCGATCCTGTCCCAGCTCACCGCTTCACTTCAGTGTGACAGTGGCTGTTCGGGTGGAGGGTGGAGGGAGGTGGTCGAGGCAGCCTCCCCTGCCCGGGGGTTGGATCCATCACACGAGGGAAGGTGAAAAGTATTCACCCAATTTTTAGCATGGGCTGCATGGACTTTTTCCAGGAAGAGTTCAAACCATCCCCATCAGGGCCAGAATGAGACCAGCATCCCTGCTGCCCTGTCACCCACCCTTGGGTCTGAGACCCCACACAGGCATGGGGGGGGTGACATCTGCCCACCCCATCCTTCCCTGCAGAAAAGCAGTAGCTTCAGCAGGAGCATTCCAAGGGCCAAATCGAGCCTTACTGGGCAGCTGGACCACGTTGAGTCCTCAGCAGCCCCAGAAGGCACGATGGACTCCAGAATTTTTGTCACTCTGATCACAAGTTACGCTGCCGAGAGGACAGGCGGGCTCCGCACTGCACAGAGGCATTGAGGATGGGGAGAGAGGGCAGAAGACGGTCTGTGCCACCATCTTCCCTATTCCTTTCAAGATCCTGGTGTGCAAAACTATCCGTCTGCCTCTCCTTTACATGCATCGTGTAAACAGCCGCTACTTGCAAACAATATTTCCTGCGTTAAGCAGGGTGGAGCTGCCCTCTACCGACTCCCCTCCGTACAGCTGCCGCTTGGTTATTCGGTAGAAAATAAAGGGCCAGCGTGGACACGCAGCTCTGTGGCGAGCAGGGCTCTTTGGGAATGAGCCAGGCTTCCCTGCCATGCCACATCTGCTCGTGGCAGTGTTCAGAAATGGTATTTCTGCCGTCTGGCAACTTCCCCAGCCTCAGTCATCCACGGTATAGTGAATGATTTCTTGCTTTCATGAAATCGGAGCTGTAAGCACTGGACCACCAGTGTTGACACGGAGAGGGTAAGAGGACAGAGGTGCTTGGTGCCCATTATCAGATGCTTCAGTGTTTTCCGATGTTCCTATGTCATCCTCAGCCATTTCTGCTCCCAGAAGGAGCGATCTGATGGAGGGCTGGTTTAGTCAGATATAAATCTGAAGTACCTTGAATAGAATTTTAAAAGCATATTTAAATACTAGTTTTTATAGCAAATCTCCTTTTTTATCACAGAGGAGAACTGGTAGTGTCATGCTGGTGTGTTCAGCAGTCAGTGTTGCATGGGAGGTGAACACCAGAGAAAGCAGAAGGGGCGAATTCCCTTGCACTTGCCCTGCATCGCTGTTAATATTTTGGGGTCTGGAGGCCCAGTGCAGCAGAACAACATCAACTACAGGCCTGTGGTCAGCAGAGCACCCAGTCCTGGTGCCACCACACAGGTGGCAATGCTGCGGTCTGCTTTCAAAACAGCTGACTGAATTGGCAGAGCTGGTTCTGATAGCTCACACTCTGCTTGGGTGGTGGTGGTGGGTCTCCAGAACCCAGGTTTATTTATTCCCTATGACCAAGAAGCAGTAAGACAAAGTCCCAGCTCTATCTGTCCCTTTCTGGCTTACTGAACACTGAAAAACAAATCAAAGGATTTCTCAGAGATGCTGTGGGAGATGCTCTATCCTTCCATGCCAAGGCATGAACACAGATGGGGAACAGAGGGGACAGCTGTGACTGTAAGCCATGTTTTGAAGTTGCGCTGCTATTTAGCTTCACCTGACACAAGGATACAGTGTTACCCCAGGTTTTCTGTAAAGCCTTTCTCCATTAAAATGTCAGAGAGAGGCTGGAATGAGATACCACGTGAAAAAATATCCGGCTTTTTAGCGCTCAGGTGGGTATGATCTCCAGCTGTGCACAATGCCAGGTGATGGCTATGCAGGGAGAGCTCTGGAAATGCGGTTTTCACTTATAAAATGATGAGTCAAACCAGGAAGACCAGGCACAGAAAAAGGCAGCTGCTGCCATCAGTGCTTGTGGGCTATGGAGAAGGGGCAGGAGCACCACTGAGCCAGGGAGTGTGGGGATGCCTGGGTGAGGTGTTCAACCACGGCATCCCATGGAGATCTCAGGCCCACTATGGCATGTGGTGGCATTTCTGTGTGGGCAACTTTCTTCTGTTGAGCTTCGGTTTCCTTCTGTTTTGCCTCCGTCGCACTCCCCAGGGAGCTCAGCCCCTGCTGGAGCTTCATGGGTGCCCCAGCCTGCCGTACTGGGTGCTGGGTGGGCAATGCTATGGCTTCTCCTCCACACTCTTGTCATCCTCAGAGGAAAGTCCCCACACCTGGAGGTGCCTGCAGAGAGCATCAGCAGCAGGAATGGAGGGAAAGGGGGGTGCAGTCTGGGGGTGCTAATAGGGAAGAATAGAAACTTTCTCTTGCTGAACTTGGGACAAAAATGACTATTTAAAACTGAACCATCCCCCTCATGCTTTCTAAATCAATGTGATTGATGATACTTTGGTTAGACAGCTGCAGTTCTTACAAATACCTTGGTGTCATTTCAGGGAGTGGAAAAAGCACTATGTTGATTTGAGCTGCAGAGTTATCAGTGGCCACTGAAGTGTACAAATAAAAATAACACCTCCAGGACAGTTTGGGATTGGAATATTAAAGGTGGCAGTAGTTGCTGCTTTCAGGAAATTGTAGATGGAGTAATTGAGCATTAAGTGTTTTAAACATAACTAGCAATACAGCAGTGTTTTAATTAAAAGTGCCCAGAAGTAATTATTTTAACAATTCAAGCAGGAGATAAAAATGAAGTTCTCACCCTTTTGTAAATCACTGTATTACATCGTGTTAGCAGGACACTGTTAAGGAATGATTTCTTTTTTTTTTTTTTTTTAATGGAGAATTTAAGTATTATTCTGGTTCTACAATGGCAAAAAGACATAAATGGAATTATTATTTTGCCCAAGATCAGACAGCAAGTGAGCACAGAGCCTGGAATAGAAAAACATCCCCCCCCTCCAGCTCCTGGACTTTGAGGCCAGCGTGTCCTAGTCTGGCAGTTTTGTGAGATGCTGCAGAACCGGGGTCTCCATGGCCTCAGTGCTGTGCAACCATTTTGCCCTTGTTGTGTGTCAGAGGGAGCAGTACAGGAGGTCCCTGGCAGGGGAGACCTGAGCCCCAAGGCCAAGGTCTGGTCAGAAGAGACATGTATCAACAGCCTTCATTCCTGAAAACAGGTCTTAAGGACAAAATCCTTTTAAGAAAAGAAAATTACTGCCATCTCCTGCCTTGTGAACCTCCATCAACTCCTGATAGCCTCTGGGGCTGGTGGCAGCCTGCACATGGTCTTGTTGTGATCGTGAACCACAGGTCCCGTGTTTTTGCTGTTGCTGGAACCTAAGCCCGTGACTGAAGCTGAGCATCAACTTAAAAGCTTGAATGCAGAGCTGTCTGCTTGAGAGCTGGATTTTTTGCTCCCCTCTTCAGATCTCACAGAGACTTAGCCTTTTCTGGCTGCAATTAACACTACATGGGACTGTATATCCACCTAAACCTGGCAGCGGTTGCTGCTCTGTTAGCATGGATTTTGGAAAAGAGTTCTCATCCTAACTGCACTTCCTCTCCCAGAGAAAACTGTAACTCTCTGGCACCATTTCTGCCTGGATGACAACACTGCAATAGCAGAAGTGATGGAAAACTGAACTAAGATGCTGTTATTTATGCATTTGTTGTCCAACTCTTGTTTATGAAAGTGGATATTTGTAGTCATTTCCCACCAGCCATCCATAGGGAGGCACCAATACACATTGTGTGAAGTTTTCTACGCGTGCCAGATTTCCCATTCAGCTGAGCTCTTGCAAAGCCTCGCTCTTTTGGCTCTTTGCTCATGCTAGCGGCTATGTGTAATGCTGTGGATCCCACTACGTGCATAATTATCAACACAATGCCTGTGCCAATGTAGCAAATTACAGGACAGATAGCACATGACAGCTTCTAATTGCACCGCCAGCCTGGGCACCAGCACAGAGGATTTCTTGCACTTAGTGCAGGTATCACTGCCAGAGAGGACGGCAGTGGGGACAGGAGAGCAAGAAAGGCTTTGCTGTCCATTAGTGGGGCTTGGTCCCCAGTGTTTTCTCCTTTTCTAATCAGTTTGTTTGTTTTTTGAAAAGAGTCATAAGAAGAGTTGGGTGAGAGATGGTAACCTGCTGGCTGGGCAAGCACATGCTCAAGTTTCACTGCTACAAGGCTGCTCCTGTATCAGCCTCAATGTTTTGGGGGGCTGTGGAGGAGCTGAAAGGCTACAGCAGTAAAGAAAAGTGCTTCAAGCTCACCCCTTCACTCAGGGACCTGTGAGCCATCATGCACCGCCTGCCAGGCAGTGGGATGCAGGGCAGAGGTGTTCTCCCCTTCCAAGGAAACCCCACCCCGAGCCCCGAGATGTGCGGGCTGCATCCCACCCCTAGCGAGAGCATGCAACAAGTGGTGAACTGGCCCAGTATGGGGGGGTAACCCAGTTGATGGGAGCATCCCTGACCACAGGATGCACTGGGGGTCTGTGCATCCCCGCTCCCCCATCTGCTGGGGACCAGGGAAGGGAGCATCCCTGGGGTGTTTCGCTTGCAGACTACGCCTGCTCCTGCTCCGTCTCTGCCAGGTGATGGTGCCAGCAAAGATCTCTGTGGAATGCTCAGCTCATCCTGCTGTGTTAGGGAGATTTTTTCAGACATTCAGCCTACATTTCTACTTTCTTAATTTCATTCTTAATGTTCTTTACTTAAGCCCTCGGGGCAGTAAATAGGAGGCAGGTTAGCAGGAATAACTAAGTAGCTGTAATGAGATTTCTGCTCAAGCTGTCTTGCCTCCCTGTTTGTCTGCATCCTCTTGCTTCTGCCTGAGTCAGCGTCCCCTGGAGACGTGACGCTTGCTAAGGTCTTCCCCCGGGATTTATTTTTAGTTCTTTCAAATCAGGACCAATTAGCTCCGTATGCCTCTTCCTCTGTTTCTGTGCTTCACCTGCGGCTGGATGTAGGATCTTCAGGTCCTAAGAAAAACTGGAGACTGTAGGTCCTTCCCAGCTCAAGTCTGTCTGTCCTCAGTTACAGCTAGATCTCATGGTGAGGTGGTTTTCTGCAGCATTTCCAAGTGTAGGAGTAGGGGCAGTGATGTATTTGCTTTGGCATCAACTTCTCACAAACACGGAAGAGTTTTTGTAGGTCTCAGGCTTCCTTTCTGCTATAAAAGTGACTGTCCTCTTTCTTTCCAAGATTTACAAGATTCTGTTAAGAATTCTGTTAAAACATGCTTTGCTGTGACTTTATTTACTTTTCATTTTCGTCCTGCCTCATTCTTACTTTGCAGTTAACTTCTCTGAACTTCTGCCCAGCTGCTCCTCCTCCCCTTTCACACCTACTTTTTCCTCCAAGTGAGACACTCACTGGGGTGGGACAGCTGCTGCAAAGGTCCACAGAGACTAGAAGTTGCTCTCAGCCCTAAAATGCAACCCTAAATGAGGGCTAACATCCTGGTGGCCCCAGTTTCACCCAGCTGATGGGAAATTTGCCTCTTGAGCCTGCTCCAAACAGCCTGTACTTGACTATGCCATGTCAAGCCTGATGGTCCTCCAATACTGTATTCCTGCAGCCCTTCTGCCCTCAGAGGACCCCCAAAGCCCTTTTGCTTCACCCCAGGGCATGCAAAACATACCCTCAGCACCCACAGCTGTGAGAAGGCACCACTCTGCCAGGCTGTGACGAGGCCCTCATTATTTCATACCCTTTGAACTAGAAAACCACAGACAATTATACCTAATGGCCATGGGGGCACGGTGTGGGGCCTCTAGCCTGAGCCAACTCCGAGAGGCCAGGCCACCTCCCAGTGGGCTGGGCACAAGCCACCCTGTGCCCTCGGGGATGAGGATGGTCTCCCTGGTGCAGGGAGGAGGTTGAAGTGGCTGCCATCAGATGGAGAGATGACTGTGTTGCACAGCCACGAGAGCTCAGTTCCACTAAGCGATGACAGCAATATGGGCTTGAGCAGCAAGAGCACAAAGTCTCCTGAGACCATAGGGTGCTAAGACGTGCTGCTCTAGTTGGCTGAGATCACCTGGACCAGCTTCTCCTACAGTTTGCAGAGCTCCCCCCATGTAGCCACCTCTCCCTGGGGGTACGTGAGAGTGCAGAAGGGCCTATCTGGTGGTGTAGCAACAGAGGTTTGCTCTGTAAACGGCAATGAATAGTAATGGTGTAGTGTCATCCACTTCTCCTCCAGCACTGCGTGGTCTCCTGATGACCTACTAACTGAATGGATCCTGCTGTCACCTGAGTGCTGAGCACCTGGCTGGAGAGCAGGATGGATTTGTTGAAGAGGGCCATCAAGGAGAAGGCTTCATGCAGTATTAAGCATTTTTTATACAACATATTCCCTGTTATTGCAGGAGGTTTTGACACAGTGGTGTGCTTTAGCATAGTCTAGCTTTGAATTTGTTTTTTACTAGAGGTCTACAGTTTATTATAAGATGCTGGAAGATTTTACTGGCCTGTGGTGTGCAGGGAGATGTGAACAAGCATTCCAGGAGGCTCTGTTGTCCATGAGTGTATGGTCTCTGATGGATGTTGTCCCTTACAGGTCCATGCCTTTGCCAGTGTGTTTTCAGCCTGGGCCCTAGCCTCCTCCCATAATGTTTATCACCTCTGGAAACACCCACAGCATTTGAATCAGTCTGTTTGGGAGGTAATTGATGTTATCAGGTGTATGTGTCAGAAGGAATTTGTCCCTAGAGCAATTAGGTTGCTTGGTTGTCTTTCATGGGATCTCTCTTGATTTATATAAATTGCAGTAAATATAGGCTTGGCCTCTTGTTAGTCAGGCTGCGACTGGTCCGACCAGGCTGATGAAAAGCTCCTGGGTTTAATGTCTCTGCATATTTTCTCGTAGGTGAGTTCCTATATTTACTCCCTGCACATGTGCACGGATGGTCATGAGTGGTGCTCTCCGAGCCCTGCAAGCAGTGATCACACACTGCAACACGGAGCGAAGCACCTTCACATTGCCCCTGAGCCAGCACATCCGTCCAAAGTGGGCATGTTTGGTTCAGATTCCTTCTTGGAGCAGCTGGCATGAGATGCCCCTTTGGCTCTTCCTGCTATGCTACAAATTGATGTTCAAATAATAAGTGACTCAAAGAGAAGCCTCTTCTTGTAACAGCCGCAGAAGAAAGCTGTGCTTGTCGTATGCAAAGAGGCCCTGATCCAGGCACTTCAGGGTTTGAGAAAGCCTATTGATATTGATTTAGCATGTGTGTTAAGTGCTTGGCTGGGTCAAACCCCAAGGAAATGCCTGATGGTCCTGGGAGAAAAACACCTGTGGGATGTGCTGGGGCAGCAACCAGGGGAGAAACACACCCCAGGATGAGAACGTAACATTGCCCCCAATTAGCCAACCAAAATAGCTCCTGTGGGTCCTGGGTCTGGAGATTCTTCCTTGTGAAGCTTCTGCTCTGCCAGAGCAGGGAAGTCATGTCTCTGGTCACAGAGCAGAGCAAGATATCTCTCCTCTAGGGAGTGGTTCTGGAAGAGATGAAATTGTGCCAAGCCAGAGCTGTCCCCTCCTGGCAAAGCCAGTTTGCCCTCGCTGGCCAGACCTCAGACCTGCCCTATCCTTTCATGAGGAGCAGGTTCCCCCAAACCCTCTTTCTCTCGAGGTGCCTTCTGATGGTGAGAGCCACCCCCGCCCTGGTCTGGGGTGCCCCATGTGGGAGACCCCACTTGTGGGTGCTTAAAGAGGTAAGCTGAGGTCTTCAGGTCTGGTTCTGCTGTCCCAATGGTTGAAGAAACATGAACCAACCAGAAAATGAAGCAGTGCTAAGGGCCCTGGCTAGGACAGCTCATGGGCATGTACTATCTCCCAGAATGACTTCCATTCCAGCAGCAATCATGATGAGATGACTCCTCCATCTTTAATTACTTCCTTCCGTCATGCCCTTCCTCCTTGCTCCTGCTCCCCGGCCCACGTGGCACAGCTCACGATGCCCACCGGCACAGAGGCGACTGCAGGGATGAGTGGGTGCACTCCCCAGGACTAGGGGCTTTCACACAGCCTGTTTGCAGCATGGAGGGGGTCTTCAGCATTTCCACCCTTGTCCCCTTCCTTCTCCTCTCCCTGCTGCCACTTGATAACCCAGATTTGGGCACTCACCACCAAAAGCTGTGCCGTCACCACTAGCTTAAACCCAGTGGCACTAACCTACATGTGTGCCCTTGCCTTGCCTGCTTACACCAGAAAATATTTCCATTTAAACTGATTTGGTGAACGTGATCACAGTGAGCTGTTGCAGCAGAACTGACAGGTACAAATAACCTCCTGAATCGAGGTGCTGCTGTCTGAAATGCACCGTATCCATTACCCAGGATGAAGAATTATAACATGTCCAGAAAGAAACCTTGGCCATGGTCAAGTGATGCTGTAGGTGCCTTAGTGAACATTGCTGGTGGTGGTGCTCACGTATCTTACTTCATTTGAGGATAATTTTAAGCATCCTAAAATGCCTAAGAGGTTGCATACATAAATATTCTAGACAATATTCATGCCTCACATGTTAACACAATGGTTAAGCAACACACACCAATTGAGTAAAGAGAGGAAGATGCCTGATTGCTGTAGGGACCTAAAGGACAGCAGAGCCGGGGAGCAAACTTTTCTGGCTTTGTCCAAAGGCAATTCTCTGATTTTCATTTCCAGATTTCATGCGTTACTCTAAGGCGAAGGTCCTGAGTCAGGTGCTGTTTGCTCCAGGGCCAGCTAGAGACAGGAGAGAAATCCCTGGATTTCTTCTTGCTGTGACTACTGCATGTGGGTATTTAGTATTTGATATTTAATCCAACAGAAACATGCATAAATGTAATTATGGTAATAATGATAAAAACCAAACCCAAACGACAGAACACAAGAAGACACCAAATTAGTCTGAAATTAATCAGATTGTCAAAAATGAGAAAAATGCTAGATGTCAGTGGAGTCTCAATTCCCACCCACCTCAGGTTGACGCAAGTTGACAGTCTGTAATTGCAACATGACACACCAGTTTGTTTGCAGGGTTGGGCTGTGGGGGTTTTCAGGAGGAGCGATGTGGCAGGAGAGGAGAAGCAAGCTTCCCAGTGTGGCACTGCCGAGCATGGCCAGCAGTGATGGTCATCCCAGGGCCCAGCTCCAGCAGAGTCCTCTCCTGCACCAGCCATGGGGCTGTGTCTGGGACCTTCAACTCCTTTGCTTATCGTCTTTCTGCCTTTACCATCCTTCTCCAGTGTGTGACTTAGTTTTGTGCACCCAGGTAATCCCTGCATAGGCTTTTTAATGATTAATTTCCTCACAGGTGTTTCTGTGATGTTGCATCTTGACAGCAATCTGCAGCCACTCATGATTCTGTCTCCTCTGTCCCCTCTTGGTTTTGCAGCAGGGGAGCTGGGGTCAGTCTGCCCATCTTATCTGGGACACTCAGGACAGGATATTTTCAGTGTGCAGAGCACATTTTGGTGCAGCTGTGCATGCCTAGCCCTCCGCAAAATCACGTCTGTCTCACTGCTTACTGAGTGTCTGGGAGATGGGCAGGTCAGGTCACCTTTGGGTTGATGGGCTGGTGACATCCCTTAGAAACATTACAAGTTCAGCAAGGGCAGAGCCCTGTTCTTTGACAGAGCCATCAGCTTCTTTAACTGGTCACTTCAGCAAGTCACTGTCCCCCTTTCCCTTTCAGTCCCCTTCTTCCCAACTGCATCACACAGGCAGGGATCCTGCAGGCAGGAGCCTTTCCTGTGCACAGCCCAGGCATGTTCTTAGAGCATTATTTCACCTGTAACAGATGAGAGAAAGGGTCTCAGCTCCAGTATGTGACCATGTAATTAATTTTTCTCATGGACAGGTTAAGTGAAAGCTGCACAAGCAACTTTACTTGGATGCTGCTGCAGTACAGCTAAGCAAGAGCGATAATATATTGCGTTTGTGTACCTTAGACAAGCTATTTTTTATACCATATACCATGCTGGTAGAAACATGTTCTGAAGGATGAAACTAGTGGTTTAAAATGCTGATTTATCAGTTTTTCTGAGTATTTTGATTACTTTCTGTTTTCTGTTTGCACAGCACCATCTAAATTCAGCTTTCCCCCAGGTCTTAAAACTGCAAAACCTGCAAACAAGCCCCAGTTATATGGAGGCCCAACCCTTCAAAATGTTCTTCAAAAGCATGGCTGCTATGGGGGAAAGACTACAGGTGACCCCTCCTGTCCAAGAAATGATGCTGACCTTCATCAGTCCTCCCGAAGCAAGGAGAAACACTCTGGCATTTTCCCCATCTCCAGCTCTTCCATAGTGGTGATTTCATGGTGCGCTTCATCAAGCCATCAGTTTAGCAGGAGAATTATCCACTGTGTAATGATACCTTCCAGCCTGGTGACAGCAGTCTTTCTGCACTTTCTTGTAGTGGTATAAAGGCCACAGACAGGTCATTGGTATGTAGATTTTTTAAAGCTAGTGGGTAAACCCCCGCTGAAAAACAGCAGGCCTTGTCTACCAAAGCCTTAGGCCACTCTGTTAGTGGATGCCTGGATGAGGACCCTGGTATGAGCCTGGGTGGAGACAGGCACTGTGTGGGTATAAATATATATAGGATAAATATGAAATTACTTTGTAGTGGGGACAGGTGAGTAGAATGTAAAGAAAGTCATGCTGATTACTGCCTACCCTTGGATCAGACCCAGGGAGCCCCTGTCACTCAGGGTGCTCCAGCTGACCACCAACCAGTGGTCCAGCCAATCTCTCCTGTCGACCTGTCTCTGCAGTCACAGATGAAAGGCTGCCTGGAGCTTCACACTGCCCCTAGAAACAAACCCACCCCTTTTTCTTAGGAGAAAATCCTCTCGCCTTCCCACCTCCAAGCATTATTGATTCTCAGCTTATGCAGGGAGTAGTTTTTGATATTCCTGCAACACCTTTTTAGCAACATTGATGTCCCTCAGGAAGGGAGGCTGTGTGCAGTCATCCCCTGACCTGACTGTAAGCAGTATCCTTAGCAACTTCTTTAGTGCTTAACTAAGGGATAAACACCTCCTGCGAGATGCTCTCTCTCTTAACATAACAATGTTCAATGCTTCAGTGCCACAGTATCTTAATACCATCACAGGGAGGGAGCCTTGTGATGAATTAAATTCTGTGGCCACCCTGATGCAAAATATTCAGGATGAGCTCACTGGTGGGGCTCTGCACGGTACAGGCAGTGATGGATGGGTATCCTCAGTTCTTCCAGTCCCTCCAGTGACCCTGCACTGCGCTGACCTGGCATTAACAGCAGTGGACTGTGGAGCCTCTCCATAAATTCAGCTTTTGGATGAATGAGTAAACTGGCAGCTGTTCTTTATTTGCAAACATGGAGATATTGCTGGGGCTGGGCTGAGCCCAGCCATGATGGTAACCGACCCCATTAGGATGATGGAGGTGTTGGGGTGACTGACCTCCAACCCCAGGGTTTGAGGGATGCCAAGGCAGTAGCTGGGGAGTGGGAGCTGTGGGAATCCACCTCACCTAGCCCAAGATGTACAAAGGACACATTCAGGTGTTATGAGCAGCTTGTGGGTGCTCTGAATGTCCTGTGCCAGACACATCAGCAACTGTAATGGTTTATAAATTTATTTCCTAGGATCTTTCTTTGGCTAGTCTGTGAGGCTGCATGGCAGAGGGGCACTGGAGTGGTAATGGTGGGAGGTGATCCCGGGTCACTGCCAGCCCCTACCTTGGGCACACAAGTGTGTAATGAGTGTGCAAAGTGGCCCAGCTGGCTGCACACCCACAGCCATGGCGGGGAGCACCCTGTACTTGTGTGTCCCTGGCCTGGGTTTGGTTTGTCCAGCATGTTGATTTTTTTTTGTTGTTGCTCTGAACAGGCACACTTAAACAGTTCAACATAAAGTAAATGAGGATCAAAATGAGAATTGAATCTTGGGGAGATTTTCCTGCCCCAGATCTGAGCAGTGGCTGAAAGGGTAAGCAGCTGAGGCTTGCTGCTGCTGCTGACACTGCTCTCTGGGGATCAGCCATGAACAATCCCTCTATCAACCACCCCTGAAACCCACTCCCAAAAGCAGGAGCATCCTGATCCTCCTTTTGGCTGTAGGAAACATTTCCATGGAGAGGTAGTTGAGGGCAGAGGTGTAAGGAAAAAACGAGTCAGTAGGTCTCTGCCCTGGCAACCCTCTGCCATGCATCAAAAGCCATGGCAAGCATGTAAGAGGGATATGGGGTATACTCTTCACACACACTTTCTTTCTTGAAATTAAAAGCTTAAAATAGCTTTTGCTGCTGTGGTGAAAAGCCTTGGTGGCCCCACAGGTGCACTGCTGTGCATGGACCCTGGTGACTTGGTGGTCCACCACTCATGGTAGCCATGGCTCCTCTTCCTCACTGGTGAAGCAAGCCAGTGGGAGCCCACTTTCTCCTGCCAGGGCTTTGGTTTAAGGAGATGGACATAAATCCACTAAAAACAATGCAGTGGCGAGCCCAGAGGTGGAGCAACGGGGAGCCCCTGAAGCAAAGAGAGCAACAGTCACTGTCGCTGCTCACCCTGCTATTGCTGCCCCACCACATGAGGTTGGGCAGGGTGGGTGTCGGGGCCCAGCTCCAGAGACATTCGAGCATCATCTCCACTAAGCAGCTTCCCTTACAGCTCCCTATGGCAGGGATCAGCACTGCAGATGAGCTGAGGCTGCCTGTGCAGTGCAGGGTCTGGGGGCACCATGGCTGGTGGAGGGTTCAGCAAAGTCCTTCTTAGCAGGGAGCTGTGAGCAGCTCTGGCCTTGCAGAGAGCAGGGAGACCACAGCCTGGTGCCCCATACGGCATGGCCATGGGTTTCTGCTGGCTCTCTTCCCATTGCCACAGCCATTTAGTCCCTTCCCAAGGGAGCCAGAAAGGCTCTTGCAGTGGGTGCTTGGTGTATTGCGTCCTCCCTGGGCTCTGTCTGGCCTGGAAACAGAGGTGTGTTCTTAGCCTGCAGCTCCCCATACAGTGCCGACCTGCCCACGGACCCCACTGTTACCCTGAAAGCCCCTTTTCTGATAGCACAACCAGAGGGTAAATAGTAAAACATGGGCATATTTTTTTTTCTTGTTTTATTTTTATTTTTTTGCAGAGCACGACTGTCTTGTACTGTGTGCTGCATGGTGCAAACAAAATAGATGTTATTCAGGGCTGCAGGGCTGCCTGGCAGGGAGCATCTTGGGGTTGGCTCTACAGTGCAGCAGCTGTCTGTCTGTCTGTCCATCTGTGGAGCCGCTTGCAGCTACATCCAGCGTGGGAGGCCCTCTGGCAGTGCTGCCACAGCTTAGCTGGACCAGAGGGGTCCAGCCCAGCTCGAAGGTAATAGGGAGGAGCTGAGGCCCTGGCCAAGCTGGAAGCTCATGGTGGATGAGAAATTGTCCTTCTGCCTTGGCTTTTGTGACCTGATCTGCCAGGGTGTGCAACCCAGCACAGGGCTTAGGCCCTGTCCCTGCATGCTGCTGAGGCAGCTGAGAAACCACATGCCCCATGTGCTTTAATAAATCTGAGATGTAACGGTGTCTTGCTCAGGGCTGGGGGTGGAGATTCCCTGCCTGCCTCTTCCTGAACTCCCCAACACTCATTAGGGTGTCCCCCACATATCCTTCCCGCAGAAGATAGCAGCTCCAGCCCCAGAGCTTGGGCTGGGGGTGGCTGTTGCTGACATAACCTGAGGAGGGGATCCAGGGGCCAAGAGCAGTACCCGGGAGAGGTGTAACCCACACCTGTCAGGGTTAGACACCTTCAACCCCAGCCAGGCCAGAGGCAGCGCACAGCCCTGGGATGTGGTGGTGGTGCTGGCACTGGTGTGGGCTGCTACTGGGCCCAGTAGAACTTCCCACCTCCCAGGACAGCTGCCTGTCCCCGTCATGTCTCCATGCTGGACAGGGAGATCATCCCAGCACTCACAGAGGTGGGCACCCACCAGCATCACAGCTGTGAGCAGTTTAAGGAACAAGGGACCAGATGAACCCTTTTTCCAAGCTACCTTCCTGGACTCAGGGGTGTTCATGACAGCACCAAAATCTTTATTTCTGCAGGTACTGAGCCCTGCCATCGGTTTAACACAGTCCACAGCTCCGTCACCTGGCGAAATGATGCTACCTCCAATGGGTAGTGGTTGTGGCAATGACAGCATGATGTGCCCTGCCTTCTGCCCCTCTCACAGAGACACTAGTTAAGACATTTAGTGGGGGGACAGTCTTACTTCAGAACAGATAAGCAGCAAATTTGGCTTCCAGGGAGGTGTGGCATGTTGTGCATGGTGTGATCATCCCTCCCCTTGGCTGCACATGCAGATATTTAAAACTGGGTGATCACGAGTTTTTGGTGTAGCCCTGAGGCATTTCTTATTTGCTTTGTGGTAGCAAGCACTCATGTCTGACAAGAAAATCTCTTTTGATAGTTTCAGGCTTTTAGCAGCAAACCTTTGGTTTTTCCCAAGGGCCTTGGAAAAGCTAATCCTAACATCAGAGGTTTCAGCTACCACTCACCACATGGGAACGCTAGGTAGTTGGATGTGGCGCATACCCTTGTCCTTCCACCTTTTTTCTGCCAGGACCAAAGTCCAGGCCCAGGAGACACCTCTTGTCAGGGAAAGGAACAGTGCTAGATAGATGGTAAGGACTCAGAAGTCACCACTCTTCCTTTAAAGGAGGGGGCTTAAAGTCATGCCTAGGTGATGCACTGCCCCATGCATCCTGAGGGGGGGACACAGGAGTGTGGATCACTTCATGCAGAGACATCTCACTAGTCCAATGCAAAGGCCAGGCTAGTTAGCAGACTGCCACAAAGCCAAGAAAACAAAATATTCACCCTGTCATCTGTTTTGGTTTCCCTCATGCTGCCTTGGAACATCTGTGACACTTGCATCTCCCACTGAAATGCTGATTTTTTTCTGTCAGGCACACGGGGCTGGTTCCTGGGTGCCAAGCCGACTCATACGTCACTGTTTAATTTGGTGTGGGACATGGTGGAGCAGTGCGCAGGGCAACCCGACCCCACTGAGGCTGCACACATGGGGAGAGGAGCATGCTGGAAAGGTAAAATGCATGAAAGGAGAAAAAGCAGCTGAGAAAAGCAACCTGGGACCCTTCAGTATCTGTCTATGCCCCTGGCATCATTCTGTTAAGATAGCAAGAGTCAAAGATATTCTTAGCAAGCAGAACAAGCTGATAGAGCTGACCGCAGAGCTGGAGCTCAGACATGGTCTCCCCAACTGTGCCTGGCTGATGCTTGGCTCTCAGGCACCTGATGCTGAAGCAAATCCTCCATTAACGCATGGTGGGCTCACAACTCCACCTGGGACATTTCTGGAAAGAAAATGGTGAGTTTATTGGGGGAGAGGAGGCACACTGGGAGTTGTCCCAGTACAGTGTGGTGTGGCTGCTTCCACATACAACGTGGTGTGGCTGCTCCCACACAGCTCCTCCTCTTTCCCCATCCAGCCTGGAGCCATCACCCCCAGCACTTTTCCTGACTCACTCACCTGCACAAACCACCCCCTCCCACCCTGCTCCCGCAGAGCTGCAGTGCGAGGATGCACGTTTAGCAGAGGTGTGATGCTAATAACAAGGCGTAGGGTAATGTAAACAGGAAATCCTGCCACGAGGCACCTCTGGCACTTAATCAGGCTTTCAGAGCCAACCATCACCCCAGAGAAATGGAGCAGCCCTATATCCGCTTGTAATGCCAGGTGGGAGCATTGCTGTGGAGGTGAGGGAGGACTGTGCCTGACCCGGCTGCTCTGCTTTGGCAGCCGCATCCTCAGGAAAGTGAACATGAGTGACACTCAGATGCCTGGCAAATCCAAAGGAGAAAAGTTGACTTGCCAAAACTATTTAGTCTGTTCAAGGCAGAGTATTATAATAGATGCTTGTCTGAGCTGTGTCTACTATTAGTGGACCTGTTCCAGAATGGTAGGAGATGTGATGAAAAAAAAGTGCTTCCATTTTAATAACTAATTAAACAGGCTAACTCAGCCAGGGACCGCGCAGTGGAACAGAATCCAAAACTTAAAAGTAATAGCGGTAGCTATTGCCCGAAGTCTTAGCAGTGAATGAATGATAGAGCAAAAACATCTGTCCCTTGGAAGAAGGTCAGAAAAGGCTGATAGTCCTCTTCCAAATGGAGAAAAACCTCTCCAGACCAGGAAGTAAAACTGCTCCCATTGGATTCGTGCCGCCCAGCCCTCAACAAACCAGCCAGTGGTAGCAGATGCTCCGTCTGCTGCTGTGGTTCAGGCATATGGCTGCGTGTGGGCTACAGTGGTTGGAGGTTAGAACGAAGCTGGGGGGATGCTGTGCTGCTGTGAGAGCGGCCAGACTGCCCCAGCCCAGCCCCAGCCCTTCTTGTGGTGTTACTGGTTTATTAAATCATTGCCTGGGCTGACAGCTCCCCAGCTTCCTCATGGCTTTGCCTGCAAATCTGGCTTAATTCCTGGCCTTAAAAAAGGCTGGGAGCATGGCATGTGAGGATGTGCAGTTCTCAGCACATTTGCTGGGGAAAACCAGGCCTTTTCCATGAATGTTTGGGTGATCACACAGCCTTCCCCATCATGTTATACCTGCACTAGGGATCATGCTCACCTGGGTTTTCTGATGTTGCCAGCTTTTTGTGCAGCTTTCACCAGTGCAATTTGTACAAACCTCATTATCTGGGTTGCCTCACTGCCACAGTGGGCTGAAATTGGTCAGCAAGGTCAAAAATTACTCCAGAGAGGAGCAAAGATGCCGGAACAGATGCTCACGTGTGTACACACCCACAGGAAAGCCTGCTGGAAGTGCAGAGTGCGGTGCCAGGGTGTTGGGGTGCATCTGCTGGTGCAGGTGGCACCAGGCCAGGGGCATCCAGCAGCAGCAGGCACCAAGGGCATGGGAAGAGAGCTCATCCCACCTGGTTTTGCATCCAGGACTGTGCAGCTAAATCAGGTGGAAAAAATTGCCTCAGCAGTTGCATTTCACTGCAAAATATCTTTCTCTTTTTTTTTTTTTTTTTTTCTCTGACAGGTTCCTCAGGCAAATCTGGAACAACACAGAAAGTTTGAACTGGGTACAGTTTATGCTTAAAGTGGGCAGTCATCTCTCCAGTGATAGTGTCTCATTTCTCTCTGTGAGCACAGCTGCCAGGCAGAACAATAAATCTTACAGATGGAAGAACTTGGGGTGCACCTAAATTTACCTTCCTTTCTTCAACCCTCTCAGCTGCACAGCAGCAACTCCTAACACTGCTCCCAGCCCAGTGATCTGTGTGCAGAGCCTTTTCAGGATACTATAAAACCAGGCTGCCTTGGGTCATATTTACTCCTGCTAGTTTGAGATGAGGCAGAGATAAAGCGACTCTCCCTGTGGGAGTCCGCACGTGTTTATTTACTAGAGGAGGCCATTCGGCATGCCGCTGCAGCTGGGCCACGCTTGTCTCCAGGAGGGATTTGTAGCGTCAGTTTGACCCACAGATGCACATGGAGCAACCCCGACACAGCCTCACTGCCATGGAGGACTGAAGCCACCCCCAGTGCTGCTCCGGAAAGGATGCTGGAAAGAAATTCAGTGCTGGGAGCAGCGCATGCATGTTTATTCCACAATAATCCACAGTGTGTCGGTTTTGGCGCTTTGGGCTCTTGGAGATGGGATTTGCTCAGCAGCCTCTTCTCCTGACCTCCGGGCTGCCAGGGTAATGGCTTCTCTCCTCTTATCTCAGTTGATGCTATCACTTGTTCCTCCCATGCCGGCAGACACATGTCATGTGGTAAAAACTCCCTCTGGGGGAAGCCGCCTTCCCAGCCCCACATGATCCTTCACCTTGGAGCGGGAAGGGAAAGGGTCAGAAATAGATGCTTCTCTCCCTTTTAAAGCATCTTTGACCCAAAAAAGCCTGCACGGTGTCCTTCCCTTTGATCTGTATATGAGATCTGTCAAAGGAAGATTTCAGCTTAAACCCCCCTTAGCACAAAGAACAGTGCTGGACTCTGTGAATCTGAACTGTCCTGCTGGCTCCCATGTGAGCCCGGTCAAGCCTCTCACCCTGGCATCTCTTTGGGGTACAGGGACAAGGGCAGGTGTGGCCCTGCAAATAGGGGCTTGCCTTCTTCCCTTTTGCTGAGTGGGGAGTGACTGATTCTGTGAAAACCGCATCCTCATGAAGCTGGTCTTTGGACCAGAACTGGATACCCAGGTCATTGCCTGTTTTGCCACAGAGAAAGTCCCTGATAGCTGTACACATGTGCCTGCATGCACACAAACACACCCTCTCGTGTGCACTCTTTCTGCCGTAACACTTAGGATTTTTCCTTCCACACTGGTATTTTGCTGAGCTCAAATGACCCTGGCACAGGGAGCCTGAGCAGAATCATGCCCGAAGGGACCCAGAGCTGGCAGCAGGAGCCGAGGAGGGAGGAGCAGTGGAGGAGCTGCGGCACAGCTTTCTGCTGGATGACAAGATGAGTCATTTGGGCTCTTCTATTCTCTTTACCTTTTAAAATAAGGTGGTGAGTAAGCCTTGTAATACTCAGCTTAAAAGACAACTCTGCAGTTAAAAAAAGTAGATGGCAGGTTTGCTATTTATACTTCTTATTGCTGTTTTCCTGTGTGCCATAATTGCTTGGTGTATGTGTCCAAGACAAACAGCTAAGAAATGGAAGTATTGGTTTCCTGAGCATATTGTGTGCAAGGCAGGCACGGGACGGGGAAGTCAGGGGGCAGGTGGGCAGATTCACTCCTCATTACCCACCTAGCGATCAATAAAGTCTCCTAAGATGCTGAGGCAATGCTCAAACATCCCAAGCAGATGGGCTGAGTGGCTTTTCTGTGCAACAGGATTTTGGAGAGCAGCCAACCATCTGGTCTCAATAGCCCTCCTGCAACACACAGGTGAGACTCAGGGCCAAGGGCTTGCTTTGGTCTCTTGATTATAAAGGATGCAGCATCCCAGAGGATTTGGGTGAAGGTCTGATGGTGGCAGGACTGAATCTAGAGTGAAGGTACATCCCGTGCCTTGTGAAACTAACTCTCAGGCTGCAGATGGTGGGAGCAGGACCCAAGAGACGATCACCCTGTCCTGGGTGCTGCCAGCCATCTGTAGAGAGACTTCCCAGGGTTGGGTGTCTTTCTCTCTATGTATATCCCATGCAATGTGCGGATCCCTCTTGGGTTTCTCCTGGTGCATTACTTTGGAGAGATGTGGGTTTGTGTTCCCTCGGTTCTGGCTTTGTTCTCGATTTGGCAGGGGTAAAAATAGTAAAAGAGAAAGAAAGGGAGCTTGTGGGAATGATCTCCTTTTCATGGCGCTCAGAGGCTGGAGGCAAACCCCCACCAGTCCAAAGAGTCCAGGACAAAGTCACCTCTGAGTGACACCTTTGCAACAAAACACCTGCATGGAAGAGCTGCCAGGGCCTCGGAGCTGGAGGTGGCAGCACGCTGTGTGCCTCCCGCCTCCCATGCCCAGCCAGGGCTGTTGGGTGAAGAGCAGAAACCCTTTGCTCCCCACCCCACTATGACTCACGGGGTGCCCGCTCTGCTGCAACATGCACTGTTGTCGGACCTGTTCCTTGGGCAGGTTTCCCCTCAGGAGGTCTCTGGTGCTCCAGCATCACTTGCAGACCACCCTGCCCAGCACAGGACAGCGGTTCACAGACCACTGCAGTACTCCTCCTAATGCCCTGTGCCAGCCCTTGTGCCCGAGCTCCTTGGGGATGATCTGTGACCAGCTTATGGTCACTCTAGCACCACCTGTACAACACAGAAACAGGGCACAACTGTTGCAGGGATACCTCTTTAATTGCCCTGAAAACTCCCCTTCCAAATTTATGATCATCCTCTGACCTGTCCAGACAATCATGATGCTATTTTTGCCTTATCTAGATCCGATCCGTGCTGCAGTATGTCATATGAATATGGCTTGTCACTGTGATAGCTCTCTTCCTTCCTAATCTCTCATCACTGTTGATGGTTGCACATAAGAGAGTGACTCCTTTCCTGTGACAGAGAAGTGCCATACCTAAAGAATTAGTTTCAGGCAATCCACAGGAGATTCATCCCAGCAGCTGTGAGTTACCCCCTTTTAAACTCTAATCCTTAAACCCACTGTTTTGGCTCTCTGCTGTCACACAGAAGAGGCTTCCAGGCTCCCTTTCATGTTCCTCTGTTACCCTTCAGGTGGTTTGGTGCTCAGAATCACATGGGAGTTTGCAGGAGCTGAGCGCTACTTTGGAGAAATAGGGGAAAGCTCCTGGCAGCAAAGACCAACCAAGGGGAACCACCACAAGAGTTCTTTGAGCTTTTGCAGGAGCTGTAGGAGCCAAGAGGAGTGTCTCTGAGAGTCTATGGTTTCAACTGCTGCCTCAGGTGGTCTCTGGGGTGTGTGGCCATGATCACCATCCCAGAGGGTTTGTGTGAAGCGCCCGTGGCACGGGGAAGCCGTGCTCGCCATGCCATACTGCTGTCTGCAATATTTGTAGAGATCCATGTTGTGGGATCTGTTGGGAGATGGTGCTGGGGTTTAGTCACCCCAGGCTCCTCACCACCTTTAACAGCTGTTGACTCCCAGGCCTGCCTCATTCACAAGGCAGTAAAGAGCTGTGGACATTTGTGCCATGCCTATGCCTACGTCTTCGGTGTGGCTGCCAGGGCATGTGGTGTTCGGAGAATCACCAACTGGTGGGACAGAAAGGACTCCCTGGGTTTGTGCTTGGCAGGAGGCAGAGTGGAGCTCCAGGACTTCTTCCAACACCTCAGAAATCCCATAGCCCCCCTGATACAAGAAGCTTATCTAGAATAAACATGTGGGAACCTGTTTTTTGAAAGCTCATGGGTTAACTCTGTGTCACATCAGGGGACATCTGTCCCTCTGTGGCTGGTGCAACCCTCTGCCACCTCCTTGTCTAGTTTGAAAGAAATGCACCCATATATGTGCCCATGTCTAACCTGGGACAGATGTGCCCAATTGGGCGATTTTGCTGAGTTTAATGATGATAGAGCTGTAGGCTGAGATTGCCCACCCTCGGGTAGAGCATCTTATCCCTGTGAGATGGCATATGCTCTTTTTGAGAAACCCTTGCGTTTCCGAAGAGATGAAGAAAAGAGCCAGAAACACTGCCCTCTAAAGAAATTATGGGGTCAACAACCTTTTGGAAGAGAGGGAGACTTGAATCTGAATCACATTTCTGAGAGATTTCAAGAAAGAAAATGAGTATAAAGGCTGCTGTCAGTGGAGTTTCCACCCTGTGAAGGCAGCCCGAGGGCCTGGGGCACACAAAAGCACCAGGGGAGTTTGTAGCAAAGCAGTGGGAATAAAATAGCTTCCTTGCAGGGGGCAGCACCCTTGGCTGGCTCAGTAAAAGGACCTCGTGGAGAGTGGGTGCCAGGCCTTTTATCTTCCTGTATGTTTGTAGTGATAAGGCTATGGTTCTTGAGAATATCCAAGATCAAGTGTGAAAATCAAAAGAAGGCTTTATTTCGGTTCCAGGGTAGAAGCAAATAAAATGGCCACCCTGCCATAATGAGCGAGCATTATTAAACCAGGTAGCTCCAGCTCTCTGCTTTCACACAGCAAAGCAAAACCGATATTTGATATGTGTGTGGCTAGGGTGACAGAAGTGTCCTGTGAGAATCTGAAAACTCTTAAGGAAAAAAAAAGAGGAAAACTTGTGTTAGGTTTAGAATAAACAATGTTTAGCTATATTTTGCAGTTTGTGTTATTCTCAGGCACAAACAGCAGCAGACTCATCAGACTGAATAATTTCAGAGCTGTGCTCAAGACTGCTGCTTTACTTTTTATTGCTAACAGAAAAACACATCTACTCTTCGTTTTACTTTATGTCCACTTCTCTCTCACACTGGGGATCTCAATAGTGCACACAGCACCCCAGATGCAGCCTCATGGATACCAAGCAGATGGGAATTATTTCCCTCAACGTGCTGGGTATACTGTTGCTGATGTGGCCCCATGGGTGGCCAGCCCTGACCCCCCACTTAGCAGAAAAAGAAATGATGTGTTAGTCACAGAGTTTGGAGGGAAAATGCCATCACTCATAAGAGTTCCTTCAATATTTGACTTCTCAAGAAGCCTAAAATCTGTATTTGCTTAGAATAAGACTAAGAAGATGACTTGAGAAATGAGAAGGAAGGGGATATTCAGCCTCAGTGAAAGGTATGGACAAATATTCACTGGCGATATTAAACAAGTATAGTTTCCATTCAGGTCAAGAATTACCTAAGGCTTCAGTGGAAGAAAACTAGTCCAGCCATCAGGATGGGCAGTGTTAGGCCTGTATGCTTTTGCCCCAAAGTCCAGGCTCCTGTCCCCCAGAGCACCAAAGGAGCCAGCCTGGGAGGTGGTGAAGCTCATATGCCCTTCCCCTCCTGCCCCTCGAAGCATTACTAACCCGCAGAAAGAAGGGTCAGCCTCCTTTTCTGCACAAACATCTCAGCACATGCAGGGAACATCCACCTGAGCCCTGGGCTCTTGCATTCCCATCACTGCCTACTAGTGCTTGTGGCACAAAGTCTTGGGCTGCATCAGTCTTTCCAACAACTCCATGCAAAAAATCTCTCTTCCCTGTGCTCTTTCTTAGTTTTAATCTGTGTCCCAAGCATATTTTACCAGCTAGGATTTCAGCTCACATATGGCATGGTGGCCAGCTGGTGGTGGTAAGGTTGGCACATAGACAAGTTGATGGCATGTAGCAGAGTCTGTCCTGGGACCCGTAGCATGCTGAGGGAACAGTCGTGGGAGGAGATAGTGGACACCCCCTGCCTAGGGAAACATGGTGCTGCTGGGAACAGTAGCCTTTTGGAGAGTTTCCCCCGTGCTTAACCCATGCTAAAAGCCCCGTCACGCAGAGCACTTTTGAAGTGCTGCCCCGTCTTGTTTCAAACTACTCCATTTCCATCACCTTCACTGTTGTGTCACTGCTAGAAGCCTGGCTGGGCTACAGTAGCCATGGACTGTGCTGGCTGGGGCTGCACAGCCTTTACAACTAGATGGCTATCCTGACCAGCCAGTTCACAAAACACACCCTTTTTGTCCTTTGCTCTTCATCAGGCTTCAACAAACCTATGCCCACTGATGTGTCTTCTTGCTGATGGCTGATCTCTCATGCACCCTCCTCCCCCATCACAGCTTGGACAAAAATTGCAGAGAGGGAGGCAGTGAAGGTCAGGCACATTTTGTTACCTGCTTGGTTACATGAAAGCGTGAGTACGGCAAAGTCTGCACCTCATATCACCACCTTCCCTTCCTCGCTGGATACCTCACATCACCCCAAAGCTGGTGCGTGCTCCCCAGCACTGCTCGCTAAGTCACTTGAAAGCCTTCTCACAACATGTACCCATTCAGCTAATGGGGGGATGTGGCTGCCTTGCTGTCATCATGTGCTGTGTGCTGCACATTGTGACTCATGCCTGACTGCCCTCTAGTAAAGGCATCAAAATGCTCCAGGCAAGTTCTGTGCTGACCCTTTAATTCCCATGCCTCACTCTTGGGGTGGCTGCACAGAATTCCAGTACTGTTTGCAGGCTGCTAGTTTGAGGTGGATGCTGCTAAGAGCGTGCCTGGATGTACAAGTGTCGTTGCTGAATGTCTCATGGTTGCCATAGAAATCTAGGACACGTAAATCTGACTGATAATCATCTCCTTCCCACCCTTTTGTTCTTTTCTGCATTAAGTAAAGGAAACTGCACAGCTAGACCCACTTTTCTGAGGGGCTGGACTGGGAAATCTTGGCTGTCAAGTGCTGGTTTCAGATGCTGATGCTGCACGTAGCCATGTATGTGCTGACAGCTACAGAATGGGTGATGGACTAAAGCTGGAGAAGGCTTCTGCTCACCTGGGACCTTATATGGTTGCTGGCAACACAAAGTGGAAGTGAGATCAGACCCTGGTTTTACTGTGCACCATCTCTTCACTCCCAAAATATATGAGCTTGTAGCAGCAGAAATAGTCTTTCCTAATTAATGTTCCATCTTTGTGTCCACAAAGCTCTGCCAGATATTTAATGACAAATACTGTTTGCACTTTACAGCATGCTGTGATATGATCTTTAAGTGTATAAATTTGATTTCCTCCTGTAGATCCTGGATAAAAGCAATACAAGGCCTCATTCACCTTCCAAAATGCCAACTGCTTGGCTTGTGGCACATGCCCCAGTGCTACTGATTTCTAAGCAGTCATACTAGTACTACTCTTGCTGCAGTTGTGTTTATAACATGCCTGCTCCTTTTGCTTTGAAAGAGCAAGATCAGGGCACAAATAATTGCACAGCAAAGAAATAACTGTTCAAAATTTTACCAAAGATCATAACAGAAGTGTTTAAAAAGTGTTGAAGTGTTAAGAGTTTAAAGAAATGGGGCTTCCTGCCACAGCCAGAAGTATCTCCCCCTTTGGTTGCATGACGTCCTCCCAAAGTGGAGCTCTGACCAAACCTGGTGCTTGTTGCAATGTGAGCTGCAGTCGCATCATCCAAGAGGAGGAAGACCTTCGCCTTCCTGAAAACTTTGCTTTTTCTCACACAAGCCCAGAAGCCACCCTCTGCTCACCTTCGTGAGTCTTCCCTCATGTGAGTGCTGCCATTAATGTCAGAGGAAATGAGTACGTGCCCATCAGCGTGGGAAAGCCTTGCACAACGAGGCCTAAATATAAACCAGACATAAAAAATAAAGTCTCCAGTAAATATAATTGTGATAGACTGGGGACCCAGCCAGTTCATGTTAATGTCAGGGGGTATTGGTTCCCTGGCCATCTCCTGTCTTCCCCTCAAATCAAACAGCATCATCAAATTCAGCCCATGGCTGAAAACTGGGATTTTTCTGAATTAAAATGGTGTTCCAAAAGTGCTGTTGTTTAAGATGATGAGCAGTGTGGCTCCTCCCTGTGTAAGGGCAGTCAGCCTGATGTCTGGCAGCTGGTGGGATGCTCGTGGGCACCAGAGCTCGTACCTGCACCACGTACACCCAGCATGCTGGGCCCCATCAGAGGGCGGAAATTCAGGTAATTACCTCCCTGAGAGCAAGACTTCCAGAGCGTATAATTGAGCTCAAATTAAATTGCTCATCAACAGGTAATCAGCTGGTCCACTTGATCTGCTAAGAGTCATAGCTGACGCTTTCCTGTGCCTGTGTTTTGTTCTTTGACACGTTCCAGAATTTAACGTCAAGGTGGGGAGCAATGATCAGTCCATCCTGCATGCCAAAGCCTGGCTTCAAACTCCCACCTTATAATATCTTTAAATGGCTTTGAGTTGGAGGGTTCAAGTACACATCATGAGTAAGATTGCTCTGGCCCACCTTTTTTCTGTCACACTTCCAGTAGGAGTCATTACTTCCCAGACAGCTTTCTAGGTAACCCAGCTGCTGATCTGGCACAGTATGGTCATTTTTTCAAAACACTGAAATGTCTGCAGTGATGATGCTTGAGCTTTCTAGCATAGCTCTTGAAGGGTATAAACTGACAGTAGCAACAGATGGATCTAATCCTGTGAGATGCTGTGGGCCTCTGAGCATGTGCTGATGCTCTCACCTGCTGCTGGTGACTTCAGGAGGTGCCCCACACCTTATGAGACATAGGCAGCTGGCCAGGCTCTTAAAAAAACCCTCCAAACATTAAAACACTGCATCGGTTTGTGGCCTGAGTTTCAGAGTGTTTATAGGTGTCAGTATTGGGACCAGTGTTGTTTAACATTTTTGCCAGGAACATGGACAGTGGGACTGAGTGCACCCTCAGCAAGTTTGCTGATGACACCAAGCTGTGTGGTATGGCTGACACACTGGAGGGAAGGGATGTCATCCAGAGGGATCTTGACAGGCTTAAGTGGGCCCATGTGAACCTCATGAAGTTCAACAAGGCCAAGTGCAAGGTCCTGCACATGGGTCGGGGCAATCCCAAGCACAAATACAGGCTGGGAAATGAGTGGATTGAGAGCAGCCCTGTGGAGAAGGACTTGGGGGTGTTGTTGATGAGAAGCTCAACATGACCCAGCATTTTGCACCTGCAGCCCAGAAAGCCAACCATATCCTGGGCTGCATCAAGAGAAGTGTGGCTGGCAGGTTGTGGGAGGCAATTCTCCCCCTCTACTCTGCACTTGTGAGACCCCACCTGCAATATTGTATCCAGCTCTGGGACCCCCAGTGTAAGAAAGACATGGACCTGCTTGAGCAAGTCCAGATGAGGCCCATGAAGATGATCAGGGGGCTGGAGCACCTCCCCTGTGAGGACAGGCTGAGAGACTTGAGGTTTCTCAGCCTGGAGAAGAGAAGGTCCGAGGAAGACTCTGTAGCGGCTTTCCAGTACTTAAAGGGGGGCTACAGGAAAGATGGGGAAGGACTTTTTACAAGGGTGTGTAGTGATAGGACAAGCAGTAATGGCTTTATACTGAAAGAGGGTAGATTTAGATTAGACATAGGGAAGAAGTTCTTCACTGTGAGGGTGGTGAGACACTGGCACAGGTTGCCCAGAGAAGCTGTGGCTGCCCCCTCCCTGGCAGTGTTCAAGGCCAGGTTGGACGGGGCTTTGAGCAACCTGGTCTAGTGGAAGGTGTCCCTGCCCATGGCAGGGGGGTGGAACTAGATGATCTTGAAGGTCCCTTCCAACCCAAACCATTCTATGATTCTATAATTTCAATACCTTTCACACCGGTTTCAGTGAGAGAAATATCATCCCGCAGGGTGGTGGTTTGCAGGAAAAGTGGTGTGGCTTGCCTGTGCATCCAGGCAGAGTTTCAAAGGCAATGGAGATCAAAGGAAAAGGCTTCAGACAAAGCCACAGCACTGGGTGCTAGACACATTAATAATTTAGAAACAGTCAAATGTAAGAATAGTCAAATGCAGGAGCTGAAGGAGTCACAGGGCTTTGAAGGTGAGTACAGCCCAAGGCAGGAGACGGGCACCAAGGCAGGGAGAAGGCTCTTGCTGCCTGGCTTTCCTTGACTGCTTGCTAAGGGAGCCAATGGATGGTCCTCCCTTTCCAGAGGGCCTGGAAGCATGATGCATATGGGTGAGCACGTCTTTGGGAATAAAAACCTCTGGGTTTTGTTGGGTGTGTATGCAGAGCCTTTGGAATGTCATGAGTACATAGACTATGGCCCACTGCCATTCATTTTGTGCATGTGTGTGACCTGAGCCTGAGTATGCTGAGCATGCCCAGCTGATAAAAGGCATTTTTTTGGGTGACGTTTAATGATTGTTAATAAATATTATCAGGGGGAATGAAATGTTTCTTTGGAAATAAAGGATTTTTAATCAAGCTTTAATTACCATGTGCCACAGATCTTCCTTTAACTGAAAATAATGATTTTCAGTGTGAATTGTATTCTTAGGTGACTAATAGGATATTGGAAAATTCACTTGGTGATTTTTCGGGATGAGTGAGAGAGGGTGTAAACAAAGAGCCTGTCAGAAAAGCACTTGTAATCATTCAGCACTGGCTGTATGAAGAGATGAAAATGGGAATCTGAAGTGGAGCTCCTTTATAAAGCTACCTCACAATATTAAGGTATAAATTTTAGAGGCAGTCCACATAATGGCTTTAAGTTTTGAGTCACATGTATGATCCATTTTTAATGACACTATTTTTGCTATGGCGCTTCTGACAAATGGTGAGAGAAACGTAGTCTTGACAGTCCATAAAATTAGCAAAATCCCCCTAATAAAGCTAAAAGCAAGAGCCACTTTCTAAACCTGTAGGGGCCAGAGCAGTCCGGGGTGTGAGGCATGGCTCAGGCTCTCCAGCACTGTGGGAATGTCTCTCAGTGGCACAGGAGGCCCTCCCCAGGTCCTTGTGCCACAGTGCTTGCTCTTACTGTGTGTGCACATCCACAGCTTCTCTGGGTAACCTGTCCCAGTGTCTCACCACCCTCACAGGAAAGAATTTCTTCTTTATGTCCAATCTAAACCTCCCCTCTTTCAGTTTAAAACCATAAAAAGTCTCTGTCTTTCTTATAACCCTCCTTTAAGTAATGAAAGGCATCCCCAGAGCCTTTTCTTCAGGCTGAACAACCCCGACTCTCTCAGCCTGTCCTCACAGGGGAGGTGCTCCAGCCCCCGATCATCTTCATGGACCTCATCTGGACTCGCTCAAGCAGGTCCATGTCTTTCTTACATTGGGGGTCCCAGAGCTGGATACAATATTGCAGGTGGGGTCTCACAAGTGCAGAGTAGAGGGGGAGAATTGCCTCCCACAACCTGCCAGCCACACTTCTCTTGATGCAGCCCAGGATATGGTTGGCTTTCTGGGCTGCAGGTGCAAAATGCTGGGTCATGTTGAGCTTCTCATCAACAACACCCCCAAGTCCTTATCCGCAGGGCTGCTCTCAATCCACTCATTTTCCAACCTGTATTTGTGCTTGGGATTGCCCCGACCCATGTGCAGGACCTTGCACTTGGCCTTGTTGAACTTCATGAGGTTCACATGGGCCCACTTAAGCCTGTCAAGATTCCTCTGGATGACATCCCTTCCCTCCAGTGTGTCAGCCATACCACACAGCTTGGTGTCATCAGCAAACTTGCTGAGGGTGCACTCAGTCCCACTGTCCATGTCATTGATGAGGATATCAAATAGTATTTGTTCCAGTACGGACCCCCGAGGGACATCACTTGTTACTGATTTCCATTTGGACATTCAACCATTGACTATAACATATTGGATGCAGCCATCCAGCCAATTCCTTATCCATCTAAGAGTCCATCCACCAAACCCACATTTCTCCAATTAGGGGCAAGAATATTGTGGAGGACAGCATCAAGGGCCTCACAGAAGTCCAGGTAGATGACATCTGTATCTATTCCCTTGATGTCTGTTGCAGTTGTAGAAAGCCACTAGGTTAGTCGGGCATAATTTGCCCTCGGTGAAACCACAGAATGTGTCTGTGCCCGTAGTGTACAGAAGGAGCTTTTGGGGTGAGGGTTTCCCTTAGAGTAGCTGCAGCAGGGCAGGATGCACGATGTCAGAGGGTGAGGTGTTGAAGAGTCCCAGAGCTGCTGGATCAGTGAGGCAGTTGACCTTGCAGCTTCCTTCTGCAACTGGCTACTCCAGACCACACAGAGGTCCCTTGTGGCCTCCTTGGACTTGAGCTGAGATTCGCTTTGCCCATGCAGTCTTGTAACACATAATTGCTGTCTTCATCTTCAAGCACCAACAGAACGCTAGTGTCTTTGAAACAACCCAGTAGAGACCCTGCCTCCATTGCAAGGCTTGCACAGTGCAAATGTGCCATCAGTCCTGGGCTGAGCCCGGGGTGCCAGCACCCTGCACAAGGTGCTGTGCATTGCCATGCCAGGCACAGGGTAAGCCCCCAGGAAGGAGGGCCAGGCTGGGGTCAATGGAAGGAAATGTTTACTCAGCACGTAATCTTGACAGGCCTTTTAGTTTAGGAGTTCCTTAAGGTATGGCCTACACACACATACTTTTGTATATACATACTTATACAGATCTCAAATCCAAAGTTAAAGTGCAAAGGCTTTTAAAAGCTTTAAAGAATTTAAAGACTCCTACTAGGAGTGATGCTGATGTGGGAGAAGAGAGAAAATAAAAGTTTGCCCTGGCTGGGGGAGAAAAAATGCAAAGAGTCATCATGGGGAAACCCTGTGTCAGCTGCTTTTCCTTTCCCAGACTTTTTGTCTACACATGAATAGCAGTCAGGGTCAGTGAAATGGGGCCACTCAGCCTCTTTGCCACCATGGTCCCTAATGTCCTCTGCTCATGGGCTGCCCCTTGATGCACAGCACAGCGGCAATCCTGCCACCTCACACTATTGCAATAAAAATAACATGAAATAATAGAAAATGAAGCTTGGGTCAATAACTACGGATTGGAAGTGAATGGAAGGAGAGTTTGGAAAGGGCTGCTGTCGGGTAATACAGCCAAGACCTGATGCTTCAGGAAATATTAATCAGGGAATGTGGGGTTTTTTCCTTCTCTTTTCTTTTTCTCTTCATTCTTCTTATTGATCTTCAAGGGGAGAGAGTTCTGGGGCTGTGATATCTGAGAGCTGCTGTTATTGCACACCTTTATCTGCAGCCCCCATCTCTCTTATTGTTTCTGGCTTCCTCTGTGCTGCATCTTGGGCTTTCTCTGGGACACCTTCCAGCCATCTGAAATTAAAGGTTCTTCTTCATCAGCCCTTCACCTGAGCTCCTTGCTTCCACTACTAAACAGCATTTTTTCTCAGCATCCTGCATTGATTCATCAGAGATCAGGTATTTCAGCTGGAAAAAGCCATAGGTGGTGAGACTGTTCACCTTCCCCTTCAGCCCCAGCCCTCCTTCTGTTTCTGTATCAGTATCTGTATGCTCAGAGCCAAAGGAGAGGAAAATGTTACCCTTTCCTTGCACCTTCTCCTCTCCTCTCTAACCCTCCATCCTCCATGTCTGTCTGGTGTGGGCCTGCAACAGATGGCTGCTCAGTTTGCATCAGCGTTCAAGCGCAGGGACACCAGCATTTCCCAGGCAAAGTGGTAACTGGACGCAGGGATTAGCTCTGGCACATCTCCATGTTTAAATGAACTTCTCCTAATTAGGGAAATTGCCTTCAGTGACACTTCAGATAGATCCTCCCTGGAATTATATTCATAAACTTCTCATGCATTGCATTACAATTTGAGCCACAAGCTCAGCATGAGCTCCAAGCTCCTGCCCACTCCCACCTCTGCTGTCGTGGCCAAGTCGGCGCCCAGGATTTACACCCTTTCACCCCTTCTTTGCTCGCTGGATGTTGCTCACCTTTTTGGCTGGAGATGTGCAGGTTCCTCTTCCCCCACCTCTCAATGGTTATTCTAATGCCACCAAAACCATCACTCCACACCTAAACTTTTATTATCCACCGCCCCCTGCTCAAATCCCACTGAAATCTCTACCAGGACAACTCATGATAAAACTTTCCCTACCTCCTTTTACTAAATGTGCATGATTTGTAGGAGACCTTATGGAAGATCAGCTTAAGGGGTCTATGTGTGTACATATTGCCACATTTTTCCTCAAAACACACTCTTTTGGGATATGGTGAAGATTGTGCTCTGAGACAAATTAAGTCTGGGAAAAAGGAAAGAAAACCAACCAAATTAAGCTTGTAAAATTTTACAGCAAACCACTGCAAGTCTGAGGCATGACATAAAAGGTGGGGGTTCCAAAGAGCCCTGAGGGAAGCAGACCTGGAGCTGACACTGAATTTAATTTGCTCTATGCTGAAGGAGGCCGCTTTGGAGAATTGCCCATATGCATACTGATCCCTCAAATAGATGTTTTACCAGTTTTAGCAAAAATCACATGCTCCAGACCAGCCAGAGCTTCCTCATTTTTGATGGAAAGCAGCATCCAGTAAAGGGGTCACTCCATCCTGGTGCATGTTGGGGACTCCATAAGCACCGTGACTTATTTTTGAATAGAGATATTACTTCTTCTCAGGAGATACAAGGGGAATTTCTCAGTGTACACAGACAAGAGAAAACATGTTCAGAACAGAAAAAAAACAACCCAACCCTCAACAAATTGCAGATGAAATCTATGTAAGAAAAGGAAATGAATTTTCTGTTAATAATCCTTAAGATTAAGAAACTTCTAAGAACCAGAGGATGAGAACGTTGCCTGACTCTGACATCTGCCCTCCAAAGTGCTATTTATTTTATGTCATTTTTTAATTGAATGGATTTTTCTTTTTCTGTTCTTTGAATTGTGGGTGATGCTTTGGACAGCATAAAGAGGCACTGAATCAAAATGTGCTGGAATTGGAAGAGAACTGAGGGAAAAGTGGAGCTCTCCTGGTTTGAGAATATTTCTTTTTAATGTGGGAAGAGACAAACCAAACAGGTGGAGCTCCCTGCAAAGGAGAAGACACCAAAACCTAATTCAAGTCCTGGCTTCAAAGCCTGGTTCCTTATCTAAGCAGCAGGATTTGTCATCACAAGTACGGTCACACAGAGAGCAATAGAATAATGAGTGAAAATGTATTTAGTGCTTTTAATACAGTGTTGTCAATCTCAATTATCATATCTTGAATTCCAGTGTCTGGAGCTTTTGTTAAGGACCAAGATGCTGCAGCTGTGCAGCTTTAGCAGCATTGCAGCTTCTCATTCCAGATTCTTTTTTCTCTCTTAGATGTGGGGAAAAAAAATCCTGAAACCCCAAGTCCTGAAGATCAGGCTCCAAAAAGCTTGTGAAAGTTGTCTGATTGCTGTTGATTTTGGGGGCAACCAGGTGAGCATCTGGGGATGGCCAGCATGAGACATGAAGCCGCATCCAGGGAAGGTGAAGCAACTTCATCACCCCTTAGCATGGAGGAGGCGCCGAGTGGCCACACAATCATGCTGCAGGAGCTCAGACACTGCAGTGCCATCCTCAGGGTGTGTGCCCTCCCTTACAGCCTTGTCTCCGTCTGCAGGTACTGCCCAATTTTTCTGCCTTTGAGGAGCAAATCCACCACCCTCCCTTCTACAGGGATCTCACCCCAGGGTCCTGCCTGGTGTCGAGGCAGTGTGGGGAGGACTGCTGCAGAGGGATGCAGGGCTGGCGAGGTCTCCCAGACCACCTGCATCTAAAGAAATTTGGAGTTTTGCACTGGCTTATTAGAAAAGCAGGTTGTCACAATACGTTGGAACTCAGAATGTCCCTGTCCCTCTCGATGAGCCTGGGCTGGCTCTGAGTTTCGCTGTGCCTCCACACAGATCCCTTGCCCAGAGTCTAGCTGAGCATCTCAGTTTCACTCCAACCTTTGGCTTCATGGTTTCAGGTAAAGAGTGAAATCGTGCACTGTAACCAAAAAGCAAAATAGAGTGCCACGTACAGAATTTTTTTCAAATAGCAGGAATTTATATCAACTTTGTGATGGGAAGGAAATGGCCAGATATTGGTGGTTGGCAATCCTGCCTTTACCTACATTTGTCCCAAGAGTAGGATGACACGAATGTGTTGGAGAGGATTCTTAAGCCTGAGGATGAGGTTTTGCCTCCATGCAAGAAGGGAGGGAGTAGGGTGTCTGCCCTGCCTCAGGCAGACCTTTGTATCTCCAGTCACATCCAGATGCTGTTTTGAGGGCTGTGTATCAATGACAGTGTCTCTCCCAGGTAGCGATGTCTCTATGCAACCAGGCAGAGCTTGCGGTCATGCAAGGTCCTTGTCTCACCCCCGAGTACTTTTGCCTGGGTTTGCTTTGTGATTGGATCCTTGTTTGGTGGCAGAATTTAATTAAATTCTAAATTTTCCTGGAAATTAATCCAGTTCCTCCAAGCACCAGCTATTTGTAAAGAAATAATGACGTCCTAGGTTAGAGTAACTCTGGGCCCAGTGATTAGATCACCAGCCCTCCCTCTTGCTTCACATGACACATGATGTACACGGAATTATAATGTCAATATACTCGGTACAGTTTTCAAACCCACTGAGTAAACACTCGCCGAGAGTGCGCTGCAGATAGGCTTGCTTGCCAAGGGCTGTTGCCTCTTTCCTTAGCTGTGTTTAGTGAGTATATGGCTTTGTTTAAACAGGAAAACATATTAAGAGGCACTTCATCTTTGAGTGTTCCTGTCTATGCTGCCTGCATTCCTGGATGGGGTGTTTAATATACATTAAATGCAGTGTGCTTGTGGGACCCTCTGATTAAAATGCCAGCAGGCCAACGACACCACGCTGGAGTAATCGGAGTGACTACTTAACTGAGAAAAGGCCGGTTATGTTCAGTTTTTCACCACTTTTCTTTTTTCCTTAGGTTTCATGTCCATTGTCCGATAGTCCGTATACTTCCCATAGAGCCCCCGGTGGCCACAGGGTTGGTACCTGGGTTAAAATCCACAGTCATGATTTTCAAGCATCACTCTTGGGGTTGGAGTTGGGTTCTTTTAGCTTGCACCATGTAAAAACTGACTTCAGCCTCAGATGAACACCTGGGTTACTCACGCATCCAGGACCAGTGCCTGGTCAATGAGCCAGTGCTCTCTCCATGCCTGTCTTTCTGTGCTGACCGTGGACAGGCACCGGATGGCTTATGGAGGAGGCAGGATCCTTCATGTGTGAATACCAGCTAAGGTTGCTCTATATTGAGATGCTCAGGTTGAGAGGGGTCAAGGTGCCTGGCCTTTGCAGGTCTGCTCCGCACCAAATCTGGTGTCCTTACAGCGCGTTGAGTTGAGCAAACACTCATCATCAGGCCCTCAATGGGGTAATACAGATTTACAGCATTGCAAGGCTTGCCCAAATGTGAAAATTTACAGATGCAGCTATTCCAGAAGAATTATACCAAAACCATTTCTTGACTATTACTCCAAAACCACATTCCTTCATGATGTCCTAAAACAGATACTTTGGCTGTATGTAAGAAGCTGTCTCCTTACCTTACTGAATTTGAGTCCCCAAGCATCAGATCCACAACCCCCCAAACGTCTCGGTCTGCAAAGAAGACAGCAGAGCTGATTTCTTTTGCCTGCCAAGCATGTCCTGGGAAGGATTTCTGTCTGCTCCACCTTCACCCCCAGAAGACCCCCTGCCCTGAGCCCAGTGATTAGTGATGGTCCTGGGCTCACTTGACACTAAGTGAAACCCTTCCAAGAGCTCCCACTGTGAAAGGTATGGAGAGGGTCTCACACAATTCCCTCTGAGTTTAGCTACTGGGGATGAGACATAGGTCATATCTGTAAAAAAAAAAGAAAAAAAGAAAAAAAGAAAAAAAAAAGAGAATACAGAAAGAAGAAAAGAAAACACAGCCACTGACTCTTTCTAAAGTCTTGAATTTCCTTGCTTCTCATGGGCCTGTTCTGGGATAATTATCTCATACAGTCAGGTTTTCTCATCTCTATCCAATGGTCTTCCATGCAGCCTGAGTCACTTCTCACATTCAATCATTTTTTTTTTCTAGTAATTAAAAAAAAAAACCCTCTAGTACAAAAGGGAGATTATTTTGCCTCCTCAGTAGATGAGGTTGTTGAAGTGGTTTTCCATTAGATGTGCCATACCCAGCACTAAAGTTAACAACTGCTTTTGTCGGTTCCGTATCATCTTCCCAGCACGCTGGATTGCAGGTGCCAGCGACCTCCTTCCTCAGTCCAGGGTTGATGTGTCCTTGTGGGACATCAGGGACACAGCGATTTAAGAAACGGGCCAGAAATCTAAGTTGTGCCTCAACACTTTCTCCAAGTGATTACAACATACAAAGCAGATTGAACTAAATTAGGGGGAGAAAAGGGCACCAGACCTGGAGATAAGTATGTCTATATTTATATCAAAATAAACACTTGAAATAACTTAACAGAGCTTATCCTGGAGAAGATGTAGAACAATTTTCTGGATACATTTCCAGGAGGAAATAAATCAGGCCAACAAAATCCATTTGCACATCTTTTTAGGACAGTACGGGTAAAGACTTTGGAAATGAAGAAGGATCTATTTGCTTGTCCTATAAAGACAAATATTTTAGGGTTAGTGGCCCTGATTGTCAGCACCTCAGCTGAAACATTGCACAGGGGCCCATTTGCCAATAATGATGATCAAGTTACAGGATTACAAATCCCTGCCCATGAGAAAACCAAGCAAGGAAGGTGATACTGTATGGCATCTCCCTGTGTGCCTGTGCAGATCCAGGCAGTTACTGCGCAAACATTGTTGTTTGTTACAAAAGCAAAGTGCCCCACAAAGAACCAGTACTGAGCGAACCAGTTGACCAAGGAAATGGAGACTGTTGTAAGGAGAAACTTGAAGATTGTGGTGTACCCCAAGAAAGGCCAAGAGGAGCTGTCACTTCCCTCTGTAAATGCCTGAGAGAGGAGGAAAAGCTATTTAAGGTAAACACTGGCATCAGAAAATAAATTATAACCTGTCTCTGCAACAACTCTGGCTGCAGAGGGATGATCACTCACCATGAGAGTGTGATGTCCTGTGAAGTGCCTGAGCTCCCCAGGGCAGTCATGGAGGCTGGGAACCCTTTGGTGAGCTTCAGCCTGGAGCTGCTGGTATGTGGTGATCACTGCTGGGCAGGGGCTGGCCGTTACTGCAGTTCTCCCTCCAATGAGGGAATTGTGGAGCAAAGCAACGTGTGCTTATGGCACTGAACAACCAGCTATTGTTCTGGGGTTTGCAGCCTGCAGGGATCCCTGAGATAAGCTGCTGGCTGAAACCAGATCCTGGACACTGATGATGCCTGCAACGAACATCAGACAATAAAATCAATTGATCTCCTTATCATGGAGGCGAAAAAACCCAGAAGGATTAGTCCTGGGAGTTATACCCCAGTCACATCTCTATTCCAAGACAGAAGTGAGTCTCATGTATGAAAATAATGTAGCACGGCAAGGGATGGCCAGTTTGCAACACTGGAGCAAGTGGAGACACAGCCCAGAAGAGGCAGTGACCTGAGACATTGCATCTGGCAAACCTCAGTGAGTCGTGCAGCCCCTGAAGGTGCCAAGGGAGTGGGTAGAGAAGCAGCAGCAGGCGATGCAGCAAGGGTTACCCCCAGAGACCACCCTGTGCCCCGGGACAGCCTGCAGCCCTGGCTGGCGCTGGTGGCCACCTCCCGGCCAGCATCCCCCTGGGGGAGAGGAGCCTCCTGCCCACCCACAGAATCTTTCCTCTAACTTTCCTCAATTTAAATCTGGTTTTATACTGACAACAGGTCTAAACAGGTCTGATAGCCTGCAGTTAAATCCTGGCCCTAGGATTTTTGGTGCACCAGATAGAGTTGTTGGAGGAGATTGCAGTGACCCCATTTATTCCCTGGTCAGCAGTGGCAAGAATGGTATGTCCATGTCAATTCAGCTATATCCATCTCTGCTGATAAATTTTCTCTCTAGAGGAATCTAAATGTTCATTTCCCCTTGCCACTCACAAGGGGTTGCTCAGAGCTGGGACAGCCTCACTGATGTCCATGGAGCCATTACTCGGTTAGAAGGAATATAGTCCTAGGAAAGGTGGCTGTGCCAGCATTTTCCACATACTCCACCTGCTTTGCATGATGGGATTTGTGTTTTTTGTGACTGCACAGCAGTGCTGGGGTTTGCTCGGACCTTCAAGGGCTGCTTTATCTTTCAGGGAGCATGGCAGCACCTGCAGGGAGTTTGGCAGGGCTCTGTCAGGAAAGGGCCCACTGGAGCTACAGGAGCTACCAGCAGAGATGTTTTGCCACTCCACAAAATGTCCAAGGCTTTTTTTGTCCATGTACACTCACGTAAGTATTGCACAGCCCAAGAGGAAAGAAGGCAGGATCATTTCTTCAGTCACAGTCAGGGTCCTGAATGGGGACTGAACACATGTTTAAAAATGTGATGTAAAAGTCATTATTTGCATCCAGAGTGATTATATATAGTACCACTAGATATATTTATAAACTGAATAAAATACTGTGCTTTCATTTAAATTAACTCAGAATTGTTCAGAAAATGGGAGAGATGAGGGCAGTTAATAATCAGAATGAACTAAAATTAATGAAAAGGGAGTAAGAGTCCTGTCAGACATACATTTAGACAAACTAAGGGGAGGATGATGAAGGAAAAAATAACTGATAAAACACGAATTAAATTAGTGGGAACTAACTAATAACTAAGATATGACTTTTTTAAATAGTCAACTTTCCTCTAGCAAAGAAACGTGGCCTGGCCTCCAAGACACCATGAAGTAGGTCATCAAGATTTGAGAGATTATGTTTCTGGAACTCCTGAATCCATAGTCAGATTTTCCAGATCTCTGATGCTGCAATGAGGAGTTACTTGACAGAAAGAGCTGTACAAAACAAAGCATTTCAAGGAGAGTGAGGTTATAAGGGCCTTGCCTTGCTCAGTCGGGTCTGATGGACATTGCAAAAGACCTTGCCACCAGTTTATTATTAGTGGGAGTGCAGCGGTCCCAGGCACCATGTCAAATACATAGGGAGAGCCTGGAGGTTTTGAACTCTGAGCAGACCAACATGGAGCACAGAGGTGAAGGGACTTGCCCAAGATCAGAGTGCAGGTTAGAAGGGAACTTGGGCAAGGAGCTCAGATCCCCTCCGCACCGCATGTTCCTGTTGCGTGTCCAGTTAGGCAGGGCTGCTTTAGGGCTTTTACATACTGTGTACTTTTTTGGACTGGTTACTGCAGACTTAAACTTTGACTTCTAGCAGGGTCATGCTCCTCTCCAGTACCCAAGTGGGAGGTTCTTCCTTTCAGTTCTTCTTTCCCCAGCTGCACACAGCCCTGGGGCAAACAGCCCAGAATGGTAAGTTCTTCTTTGCAGCTTCCTCAGCTGAGTTATGCAAGCAATTAAACGGGTTATGGCCCCCCTCCTGCCCCCATTTTCTATCTTGTGACTTTATGCAGGGTATCTTTCCACAAAATTAGCAGCCAGCTAGATTGATAGTGGTCTCCAGAGATGCTGACCTCCTGATCTAACCTCCAATGCTGCATATAATGCGCTGGGGCAGCGTGGCCGTCACCACCCTCTAGTCCTCAACACAGCTCTTTGCAAAAGTCATAGAAAAGATGCCAGTGTTTCATGGCAAGCTGAACTGGTTGCCTTCACTGAGTGCCCAGGCCATGGACCAGATGTGCTGGAGTAATCTGTCTCCTCTGGACACAGTCCCTCTTGCTGCTTTGAGCAGTAATTCCAGCTGCCAGGCAGGAGCCTGTTGTCATTGATGAAAGCCATACCCACAAGAAAGGGCAGTAAGAAATTGGGGATATTTTAAACCAGAAACTACTTTTTATGCTTCCTCTTGAGATCAGCCAGTCTCTGCCCAGGCATGAAGCACCTTTTTCCTCTTCCCTTTCTTCTGTGCCACGCTGGTCCAGGAGTGTGCTGGTAAGGGCAGAGCCAATCACTCAGCTCCTGGGGCTTGGGGAGCTCAGGATACTCAGCTCTCCCAACAGCCTTGTAAAAAGTAGCAGGGTGGTGGGCAGAGGTGCCCACTACCCTGCTGTGAAGGTTCAGGCACCCAGTACAGCATGTGGGAGTCATTCAGTGGGTGCCTGCCCTCCGTGTCGTGCTGCAGTACCATGGTGGTGCCTCATGCTCCAGACCCCTGTCATTACACACAGCTGATTTACAACCCAGTGGGAGAGCATGGTGACACTGCGGCTGCTGCCTATCTCCTCCCCTATCTCTGCCGCCCCCCTTCTCTCCCTCCCTCTCATTCAGCTCGGTGGGGTTCATCCCAAAGCACTCCTTCAAGGTGAAGATCACTTCCAAGAAGTCTGGAAGAGTGAACCAGGATTTTTTCAGCATTCCACATAGATGGGGTTTCCTGTATAACCCTTTTGAGAGTTCCTAGTCTTGTTGGAGGGCTGGCAGCTTGGCTACAGGAGATTTGCTGTATGCACTTTATCATCTGCTATTTCTTTCAGAACTGTTTGCTCTGAATAAGAAGCTGCAACATCTTTATTGTGCCAGAGTGTGCCTCATCCACCAAATACAGATCACAATGCATGTCATAGTCTTTGGACAGACTGTAGGTGCTGCAGCGCATTGCAAACTGAATAGGGTCAAACCTTCAGTAACTCTGAAATTACTGTATTTTCCTCTCCAAGTTCACCTTTTCCATGTCTCCCATTTTTAGCAACATAGTCTGACCAAAGCATTTGGGAGAGAGGTGCAAACAAGGCCTCTGAGAACGAGAGAATAGGCAGGAGTACGTTCAATCCCAGCCCTGACCCTGACTCCATGTGTGGGTTTGGGCAAGTCATGCACAGGTAGATGCACATGATGTCCTAGGCAGTACTGGCTGCCACCGGCCAAAATGATTTGGTGACCAGAAGGTATATTGTGTGGTTCCTGTGGTCTTTGGGGGTCTGGAGGAGAAGGTGTGCCCATCACGGCCATGGGACAGGACGGGCCCTGGCACAGACATGCTGCCCACCTTCCCTTCCCGGCATGGCTGGTGCAGCTGCGCAGGAATAAGAGAGTTTACAGTTCTTGAGAGAATCTCAGAGATGTTCTCCGTCTGCTTGGACATGTCCTGTAAGGTATAAGTGAGCCTGGAAGGGACTGTGTGGCTGCCAAAATTGTTTCCGTCCGCCAAGACAGCCAGACACAGGAGAGAGAAGAGGATCTTGACTATGCTGCTGAGCAGGCAGCAGACCTGGTAGGGCAGGAGAATCATAATTTCCTGTCTTCTGGTCTTGTTTCTGAATTTCTCTTTGTACCATTCCTTATGAGCTTCTGCATTACCAAGGGGGACCTCAGCTGCTACCGATGTAAAGCTGTGTGTTAGGGGCTCACAGAGGGCCCATGGCAGAGGCAGAGAAATTGGAGACAGGTGCCTGTCGTGCCCATGGAGCTGTCTGAGCAAGGATCCTCCTACCTGCCCAGCATCCCCCCATTTCCACCCCAAGCCCCGCCAGACGCTATCCCCTCTCATGCCTCGTGGCCGCACGGGTGCGGACCTCTGCTTCCCGCGGGGTTCGTCACTGCCATCGGGGGGACCCGGGACCAGCCTGCGGCTCCCACCCGCACAGCCCGTTCGCTCAGCCCGGCACCGGGACACCCACCCAGGGCCACGTCTGCGCACCCCGGGGTTAAAAATCGTAACAGTGGAACCAAAGGCTGCGCAGTACAAGGAGCGCGGGCGCGGAGGCAGATGCGGAGCCGGGCGCTGGGCGGGGGGGCGGGGAAGGGACCAGCTTTCTGTCGCCAGCAGGTGGCATCGCCACTCTCACCGCCCTGCCCATGGAAAGCAAGCAAAACAACTTCTTTTTTTAAATTTTTTTTTTTTAAATTTATTTTTTTCTTTGTTTAAGTGCAGGTGACCCCAAGCGCTTGATGGGTAAATTTATAAAATAAATTTATAAAGTATGATTTTTTTCTAAAACGTCTGTTCATGCAAAACCTAATGAAGGAATGCTGCCCCATTTATTCCTGGAAAATGAAGGACTGGGTGTGCAATATGCCAAGCAGCCCTACAACCTCCCAGCCTGAGGAGCTGAGGGTACTCAGCGCCTTGGGTCAGGCCCAAGAGGACCCAGCAACACATCTCTTGTGCAGCATCTTCGAGCGCCTGTGAGGTGACAGAGAACAGCGCTGGATGCTGACCACAGCCTGCTCGCCTGCCAGCTCCTACACTTCACCCTGCCTGAGCAAAGCACTGCCCAGGGAAGACAGGCTGTGCCTCCAAAAGCAAAGTCAGTGAGTCAGCAAAATAAGGCTGACTAAGCACTTCTCCATTAGATGTTGGGCATCAAGAACAAAGCATCCATGACTTTGCATTTATTAGGAAGAATTACTGAAGTGGCTACAAGCTAGCAGCCTTAAAGTACCCAATTACTCTTTTTCAAATGCAACATCCTTACAAAGCTCAGGTGAGAAAGATTTCAATTCCTTCCTTCCCACAGAGAGGCAGATTTGTCAGGCAGAAGCATAAGCCAATATATCCTGTCATCTCCACTTACATGCTTCTTCCACCAAGTCAAAGGGTCAAGTATGTTATGTTTTGCACATACCATTAATGATTAACTGTTGTCTGTAGAGGAACTAGTTTTTCCCTTTTAAAAAAAGACCTTGACAGATGAAATGGAAAACCAGCCTTGGGTTGGCTCCAGTGGGTATTTACGACTGTGGCAGTGATGATACAGAAGATTAGAAGGCATTTGGAATCTCAGGCATTCTCTTTTTTTTGCTTATCTGTTCCTGGTAGGTTTGAAAATGGTTAGAAAAGCATGAGAGAAAAAAACAGGCTTGTAGTTGGGGCACATCATTTCCTGGTCTGGTTGCCAACTCTGTGTGACCTTGAACAGGTCACTTGGAGAGGAAAGTGAAAAGGGAGTATCCATCATTTCTTGTTTAGGCTTTTACAAGTTCAAGTCCAACTCCTAGCAACAGCAAATCCTGTGAGGTCATCCTCTGAGCTCTGGGGCCAGGCCCCACAAATACCACAGGCTTCCCTGAAGGTGGTTGTGTAGGTTCTCTTTACAGCTGATGGAGGGTGAGTCTTGCCACCTATTTTGGCATGGGATGAAGTGCTCTCTGGAAGAACCTACTAAAAAGAATATTTTAAAAGGGATGTTCTTGCCTTTGCTTAGCTGGCTAATTTTGAGGTAGCTGAAGATGGCTAATGTGAGTCCTAGCCTCAGCCTCCTCAGGACCTTGCATTTGAATTGGGAACAACTATCCCTTCTGCTGTCTTATCCCTTTGTAGGTCAAGATATTCACAGAAAGGACCAATTCCTACTTTACAGTATCAGGGGCCTTGTTCCCAGATAGATGCCAGATCAGGGAGGGCCAGCCTGACCCAGGGGATCTGGGGGAGCCCCTGACACCTGTGCTCAGGGATCCCCCAGCATGCTTGTGTGCCCACTCACGCGCACCCATGCAGAGCTCTCCAGACACCTCTTGTGGGTCTTGGCTGCATGAGGCCTTTTGGTACGTACCTTGTGGGATCACAGAGGTTTGTCCAGTCCTGCTCTAGGCACTGCATGAATGTGGGAATAGGTAGCTATATCATTGGTAGGAGAGCAGCAACACTGGCTTATAGGCATGTACCTCAGCTGGATGAGATCAGATTGCTTATCATTGACTTACGTCTTGGTGGCAAGGGTTGGGCAGCGCATTCACTGGCAGCCCATGAACTCACTGGGCTGGGGCTGAGGGTGCCTGTGCAGGAAGCTGGCTGCTGCTTGCAGCTCTGCCATGGCCATGGAAACCCCCTCCCAGTGGTCATCAAAAGGACCACAGAAATAACTTCCTCCCAGAGAATCATTGAATATTTTGGGTTGGAAGGGACCTTTAAAGGTCATCTACTCCAAAACCCTGCCATAAGCAGGGACATCTTCAACTAGATCAGGCTGCTCAGAGCCCCGTCCAACCTGACCTTGAATGTTTCCAGGGATGTGGCATCCACAACCTCTCTGGGCAAGAGGTCCCACCTCTCCACAGCTCAGATTTCACACAATAAGTATCCCCTGATGATAAAGGAAAGTAAAACTGGTTACAACCACATTATTCTTTCAAATACACCCTCTGGTCATTGGGGGAGAGATGGAAACACGAATAGAGTCACAGATCAGTTAGTTGCTGTGCACAGAGACTGTATTGATGGACATGTTAAAAATATCCAGATGGCTGTAAGCCAGAAACCATTTTGTGTCTAAAATGGGATTTCATTTCCTTTTCCTTTCTTTTGTTTCTGTTCCACTTTTTCTGAAGGACCCTTTCCATGATTCACTATGTTGGCACTTTACCCTTCAGTTGTTGAGAGGCAGGGAAGGGTTTTTATCTGCTAAGGTGCTTACAACCACATTTTTAATGGTATGATATGGACCGACTCACAGGTATGATTCTGGTTTGCTGCTTCAGAGAGTGCCGCACCAAGGGGCAGAAGACTCAGCACATCACCTCTCCCTCTAGCTCTGCAGGGAGCTGGTCTGTCCTGGGGAAAAACAAAGGGTTAAAAATCATATAATTCTAGAAAAGGTCAGATTGGAAGGAATTCTGGAGATTATCTGGTGTGAATTTCCCTTGAAATCAGGGCCTTAGAATGGATTTTATAATTTGCTAAGCACCATGGTAGCCATCCACTGCACCCTCTCCTATTTTCCAATACATCTTTTGAACTGGGGGCACCAAACTGGATCAGGCCCATGAGCTGCGGAGAAGTGTGCAAGAATTCCATTACCTGCTCTGCCAGCTATGTCCTCACCAGTCCAGCCCAGGAGAGGGCTTGCTTTTACTGCTGTAGGGGCACGCTGGTGACTCGAATTTGGGAGGCTGCATTTCTGCTGCTCAGAAGCAGTTTGGGAGGCCGATTTCAGGGACAGGTACACACTAATACATATGGATCTGTCTGGGAGCAAACACGTGCTGAATAATTGATATAGACTGAGTACAGCACTATAGTATAATCCATACTGGACGCAACAAGGGTGCTGCAGAAGAAGCAGGAGCTACACGTATTTAAAATCATAATTCAATGAGTTAAACCTTTCCTTCAAAGCAGCCAGTTGCATTTCAGCATATAAACACAGTGCATTCCTCAAAATGAATATAATAATCGGAAAGCTTTTACCAAAGGTTCCCAATTAGCTTTTGGATATAATTTCACACTGCAGAATTTCAAGACATTGTGTGCAGAGAGCAGGTAGATCTTCTCTGGCATAATGGTGGTCCTTTGTGAGACGTGACAGCTAACTCCCTAATTAATCTTTGAAATGTCAGAGCCTGCTGGAAGTAATTGGGCCTGACAGTTCAAGGGCTAATTAACTTCAAACCTTGTATTTTCTCTTACTTCCTCCACAATTCTAGGTCACTTATTTACTTTCTTTTTACATGATTTTTAATGTTTTGGAGTGTGTCTGTTCATACATGTTTTTCTGGACATGAAGGTCAATACTGAAGGTATTAAGTTGGGCGTATCGCACTTTATGAATCCTCTTGGAGTATTTTAACTTCACAGGGGAAGAAGGTTGCTGTAAATGGAAGGCTGGTCCCTGGGGAGCAGCTCACTGTGGGAGATGCTGGCTGCAGCCTCCTGGGGCCTCTTGTTTGCTGGGAGGTATCAGCAGTATCTGGGAGGAGGCGGTGTTCCTGAGGCCAGGCATCCTGCAGAGTGGAGCCAGTGTCATTCATCATCATCGCCATCCCAGCAAGGCAGCAGGGAGCAGTTTTATGGGCCCCATAGTGCGGCAGTTTCACTGCTCAACTTTATGTGAGCTGCATTAGGTGTACTACAACCTGCTGTATCGGCAAGCCTCTGCTGGCCTCCTGCATCAGATCTCCTGGGGCTGGTGTCCCATTTGTCTTTCTCTCTCTGCAGTCTTGTTTGACCCTTGGCTGAAAAAAGATGTAGGACTTTTGCACCAGAGACTCCGAATCTCATACCTTGCTGTCTGTACCCATGTTGAATGACCTTGTGGCTATTACTAGAAATGCATGAAAAGCCTTTTCTCTGGTTGACAGGCTCAGCCTCTGGTCATGCACGGATATAGAGCACGTCTTTGTGAGAGCAGCATGTGTGTAGACTCCTGAGTTGGTCCCTGCATCTCTTTGGTATCCACACTGCCAATTTGCAAGGACGAGTGAGGCAAAGAGCTATTTGGGAGGCATTCCCCATAGGCACATTTGTGTCAGGACCTGCAGAGCTGCCTTCTGGGTCTCCAGCAGCAGGAACACAGCGGTTGGGAGCAGGGTCCCGTGCCAGCCCCTGACTTCTGCCAGAACTGAATGGGTCCGAGCCAGGGCACAAGGACGGGGCAGCAGCATCACTTCTCTACCTCCTGCTGCTGGAGATGGAAGGTACAAGTGCCAAATGATTTCAGACTCTTTCTCTTATATCTCTGGCATAGCTATGCTGATTACATTTGCCCTCAGTGTAAGAGAATATGAAGAATGGGAAGGAAAACCTATTAAGTTGCAAAGTATCTGGGGAGAAAAGACAGTTCTCATCTGCCCAGGTCTGAGCACAACAAAGCTGCAATTCGTGTCTCTGGGTGACTGAAGTTAAATCACAGCAGCAGCCATCTCCTATTTAGCCATTAGCTTCAGACACACATGGCTCATACCTGAGCAGAAGGATCATCTGCTCTGGAGAACAGGGGCTGGAAAAGCTGTATCTGATTTCCTTGCTCTTTTTTTAATCCTCATTTCCTCTCAGCTAGGGCTTCCTTACAGCTGCCGCGTAACCCTCTCCAGACAATATCTAATCTGTCTGTCACAGACTTATCAAGATGTCCCTTGAGTGTGGTACCTAGTGATGACTGACAAGTGTCATTAAGTGCTACTCCTCAAACGACACAAGGCTCATTTTGTTAACAGGATTGAATAGATTCAGCCTGCAATCTCAGAATGGAAAAAAAATGCCATATGTTCACACAGGACTTATATAATGTCTCCTTTTGCAATCCTGTCAGTAAGCAGACCAACAAAATGTAAAATATATGATTATACTAACCATATACTTTATACATACTTTTAACGGTTTTAAGTGTTCTGTTAAAGAAAACAATGTTTGATCTTATTCAGGCTGTTTTCTTTGTCTAAATGTTATCTAAGTCTCTGCAAGTTGCCTGAGCCAATGAAATAGAGGTGAAATGTCAATGGAGAAGAGGTTTCTGAAAAGTTACTATCTTATGGTAAAGGAGTGGTGGTGGTAGAAAGCAAATACAATGAACCAGAGAGCAAATGGCAGCATGAATCCTTTCCATACAGACACTGCAATATTTCCTTCTCAGTTATAGCTTTTTTTTGTTCACAGTCTTCTAGGACGGCCATATGAAAGCACTATTAATTTCAGTTTTTCCTAGTCAGCTTCCTATCCTGTGTTGAATGATGCCATGATGACAACACTTCAACACCACCAAGCGAAATCAGCTCTGCTATGAATTAAACTACTTATGCAAGTTAGAGAGGTCAGGGGAATTTCAGACACAGAAATTCACTGTCAGAAGTAGTAAGTCTTTTGTTCAGGCTAGAAAGGTTTCAGAAGTGTAAGGAAATCACCTCCACCAACTTCCCTTCCCTAGGGTTGCAAACAAAGCACATGGAGACAGAGCAGGACCCAGGAATATTGAAGGAGGGGGAATGATTTTGAGCAAAGAGTCCAGTGTTTCTTGCCTCTGTTTGCATGGCCTACATTTGTCCTTGCTTCAGTCTGAACACCCTCCACACCCTTGCCTTGGCTACCCTGCCTGGCCCTGGAAGCCAGGACAGCCTGGTGCATCCTTTATGTGGGTAATGGAGCAACCCCACATAGGGTGCTCTCATGCAGCACCTCAGTACATTGACATTTTGCTGACTTGTGGCTGCATCCTTTGCTTCTGCAGAAGCTGTACCACATGCAAAGATAAAAGTCAAGTGAGGACCATTTCTCTGTAAAGGTGTTGGTGTTGGGCCAGGATGCTCCAGGAGTATTTTCCTTAGTGAGGACCAGCTCTGACAAAGGCAGGGAGTCATTCTAAAACATGTAGGTGCTTTCAGCACCTGAGATTACTGCCCCAGGAATTTTGTAGGCCTCTAGGATAATTTTCTTCCTGACTCCATGTGAAATACTGCCCCCATTAAACCAGCATTCACATCTGGGTTTAGCCCAATTCTTCTTCTGAAGGTAGTTGTTTCTCCCCTCTGTGTCACTGATGTATTGGGAGGAATTAGGGGAAAGATGAGGGTATCTGGACTCCTGGCTGAAAGTGTGAAGCCTGGCACACCAATAAGCCCATCCAGATACAGACAACCATGCTTTGAGCTGGCTGTCAACAAACAGAAAAAGAAAATATGGTGTTTTCACATGAGAGAATTTCACGTGCTCTGGAAATAACCAGGGAGGAGAGCAGCAACTTGCAGTCACATCTCTAGCAAGCATTGTGTCTGCAGGGAACTGTATCTGGGTGCTGCTACTTTTTCTTTTTTCACTTTCCATCAAATTCATGATTTTTGTTGCTTCTGCAAGCAGAACCAGATTTTCATTGTGCTTTAAAAGCTGGAGCAGAACAGCAGCATGCAGCAGTGACTGGGACTGGTAATATTTACTCTGACCAGTGCTGCCTTGTCTGTTTTATAGAGCTTCCCTGAAGGAGGATAGGAATGACAATGGACCTTCTGCTGCTGTCTCTAGCGAGAGGAATGGTTTTGCAGGCACTTATGTTTTGTCAAATAGAAACCCCAACATCACCTGTAGTGCTGTGCGCTCACTTTCTAATGAGGGGCTCAGACACTGGGGCTTTTTTCTGATGTCAGCACATATTTATCCTTTCCCTCTCCTGCACTCCAAGGACAAGCGTGAAGGTAACCAGAGAAGGCTTTGTCTTCTCCAAGCTGAAAGGCAATTGGGGATGGTGCTGGGAGCCAAAGCCAGCATGTGGCTTTTCTGTGCATGAAATGTGAAGTTCAACATCAGGGAGAAAATCCTCATGGGTTCCTGCGCCTGGATCTCATTACAAAATTAAGTGATTACATTTTCTGCTTTGTGTGTGTTTAGACTTTAAAAGGCATAAGCACTTTCTGGTTTCAATGTGAGAAGCAATAAATACACTGGTACCAGAAGAGGTTTTTTGAGTGTTTCTTATGGTCTTTATTTTCAAGCAGAGTATTTTAGCTCTTGCATAAGGAGACACTGCCAGCTTTCACTATACGGGATATTCAAGCTACCCGTGGCTCTGTGCTATTGCCCTTCCCCTGACTTCACTGTGTATAGATGAGACTATTATTTCCATAATATCCAAGTAAAAGCACATTGGTAGTGCAGGCATTTCCAGCGATTAATGCTGGAAAGATTAGGTGTGGATTCCTTGTTGAGATACCTCTGTGCATTATCAAGGATTGCTTTGCCACTGTGTGCAAAATGGTTTTCTGTTTTAAGAACAGTGAAGTGTTTTGTTGCTCTAATATTATGAAGGTTGTTTTATTTCAATGTACTGGCCAAAATCACTTGAGCACTCTGTTGTTCTCATCCCGAGGCTCCTCACTGCTCGGAGTGCAGCTGGCGGGGGTATTTTTCTTTTTTTGCATATCAGCAGAACACGACTGCTCTGGCAGCAGGAATACTACAGTACCACATCTCAGTTGAGAGGCAACAACTTTTTAAAACTGATCTGGCATGACATGAAGTGCTTTTTTTTTGGAAAAAGAACAATAGTCTCTGTTGAGGGACCCAGAGCGACTCAGTTTGTTTTAAGATTAAAAATTAAAGGTTGGGATTCCTATCACCTAAATTCAGTTTTTTGGGAATTGGGCATCTAATGTAAGATAGCCATGTTGGCTGCCTGTCTGATCAGAGGAGAGATGGGTTGCCAAAATATGGTTCATCCCTCCAAAAGATGGCTGCCATCGTAGATGGGATGACTTGCCCTCTGCTCTTACCTTCTTTTATAGTTCATTTGAACCTTAAGGTAAACAACAACCTTTCAGATGGCCTTAAGGGGAATCCCCTTCTAAGTGCTCAAAGCTGCTGTAGAAGACCTCTCTGAATTGGGGGACTGATATTTTCTCCATGAGATTATATTGTTGAGGGGTTCTTTTTTGACCAGCATGCTTGCAACAAATGTGAAAACTGTTAAAAAATTAACCGATGGGCTTTTCTTCTGGTTTGGTTTGTTCTTTTCAAATGTATGTCAGTATTTTTCAAGGGAGGTGTTTGATCTGAGACAGGCTTGTATGTCAGAAAAGGTTTGTACTGACACCTCAGAAAACAGAATTCTGGTTCCCCCTCGGGTAAGAGAGGGTGGTCACAGAGCTGAGAGCAGGAGGGTAAAAGAATAGGGCTCTTGGCATCTCTTCTCCCATTTACTAATGAAACAAGCCTACCCAATACTTAATTTGGTAGATTAACAAAAGAAGCTATCCCTGCAGAGTTGGAAACAAGCTTCATTATGCCACGTCTTTAAAATTGCCAACAAGTCTCTACAGGACCTAATTTAACACATTCATTTGCTCACAAAAGTGCTTGAAGAACAACAAACCTGTCCTGTACAAGGACAAAGAAACTCTCTATTCCCATACTTTGTCAAGCTGAACCAATCATAAAAGTAACAGTATCCTTCTCTGCTTTATTTGCACATGTATAACTGATTCTGTATGAGTGAGAGTACCTATAAAACCTCTTTGGGGACCCAGAGTGCTTTGGACTTTTAACTAAAACACCCCAAATACCCTTCATTAGAAGACCCCACCAAACATACCAATTACTTCTAAAACCCAAAATGCCCAGAGGGCTGAGCACCAAGTAGTAATACTCACAGGCAGGGGATTTGGGGAAAAAGAAACCATCAGCTTTACTTGTATACATACACAGATACACTTTTGTAATTTATTTTTTTTTTCTCTGTGTTCACCTATCTGATCAGTACTTTTCTTTTGGCTTCTCCAAGAGCTGCTCTTCCCGAGCAGGAGGAAGTGGATGCCCAGACTCTCTCAGGAGGAATTATCTAATCAATATGTGACAAGAGCATCCATCACATATTGCTCCACCTTACACGAATTCCCTGACAGTGAGCCAAGGTCACAAGCAGGAAGAGACTGTCTGCATGGGACTTGTGACAGATCTGGTCACCTACTGTGTAAGAAAAGGGCAACGAGTGACTCAGAGTCCCTGTTCTCTGCAGCTGCAAAGCCAGGACTTGGTCTGGAAATGAGAGTAAAACCACGGCTGCACCCAGACCTGCCACGCTTACAAGCAGAAACCATACTGAAGACATACATACAGAAACTCATACTGACTCTTGAGATTTAGACCAGACCACCTGAATAGCTCACTGATCTCCTGAATTGCCAGAGCAGGTGCTTAAGCCTGTTCTCCAACTTCATGGTGTGAATGACCCGAGGGCTGCCTCATACCCACAGGGAGAGGATGTCTTCTCCCCACCCTTGGCCAGTGGAAGTCAGCTCCATGCACAGTGCACATGGTATAGGCTTTCTCAAGAGATCCCCTCATAGTCTCAGCACAGGCCAATAAAATACTGCAGACTGTGCTTCATTTCCACACATAAACAGCCTGGGATTAGTGATATTCTTGGCATTAAGCATATATGAAAATACTTTTGCAGAAGAAGGAAAGAGAGAGTATGAGAAGGGGGACTGGTGATGAGGAGACAGATGCAGTCTGCTAGCTGCTTAATGCAGACAAAATATTCAGGACAAGATTAAACACATGCTGCCCAAACTATTCAGCTACTTGGTCATCAACCTGTAAAACATCACGTCAAATCCTGTTAAACTAATTGGAAAATATTTTTGAAATGGGAAAACTGCTCTCACCTTTTTCATTTTTTATAATAATTTGTGAGTCTATAGAGATCTTGTCTCTACTGTCACTTTAAATGCTTATTTATATTTTCTAGCATGTAAATGCAGTTAAAGAAGTCACCTGCCTTTAGATTAGAGGATTGAATGAAAGGCTTAAATGCTGAAGAAATCAGCACATTAATTTATTTGTCAACATTCTCCAATACAGTGATCCTGTGATGCATCACTTGGATGCTCATTACCGAGAAGGAATGGCATTGCAGTCAGCGAAATGAAACTGAATCTAACAATGCATGCCAGCAGCAAAAAAGAATTGGTTTGCAAAAGAATTTATAAGTTAACTGTTTTAAGTTATTTGTTTCCTCAAACCAGTACAGGGTCTGGTGTCACCCACCTTTCCTCCTTGTTACTCTTGATACAAGTTGCTACAGGCTGTTATTTATTTAAGGGTTCAGCTGCTGGAAAGGAAAAACAAATGTGGAAAAGAAAAAAGTTTACCACTTTGCATATAAAAATTCAAATTCTACAAAATATTGCCAATGGCTTAGAAAATACAGAAAATGTAATGGTCACTCTCATAGGTTGTTGTGTAATTTCAGGAGGGCACACACTGCTGCCATGGCTCACCAGGCAGGGAAGTGATGATTCGGTGCTGGTGAGACTATGGCAAACACATGATCCTCAACTCTACACTAATCTTTCAGCTCTGTACCTCTATTAGTACCTGGGCAGTACATAAGGACTAAGCCATAAGGACTAAGCCAAAACCAGATGTAAGAATGGGCAGAGTGGTGTTGGTAAATGGCCGCATTTTAACAAGAGTGTATTGCCTTAGTCCCTGAGTTTATGAATTGCTTAGCTATGTGTTCCTCTTTATTGTTCTTCACCATCCTACAGGCTGTGAGCTACTCTAACTTAATACTCCTGCATTTCCATGCTCACACTGTTTTTGTCATTTCTTTTCTAACCTGACTCATATTTGCAACATTCTAGGCTCGGATGTGATTAAGAGTTGCCAGATGGTGTTACTGGAGATGGTTTTGCTGATCTTATTTAAAGTGACTTATTTAAGACCAGTTCCTTCCTGAAGAAATGTTTATGGCCAAGCATGATACACTGCCAGTCTCAGTTCTGGAGCAGCTGATGAGTAAAATCTATTTTGTCTAAATGAGGGTTTTTTTCAAGACTAATGTGTGGATTCTGCCTGTTGATAACATCTATGCAAGCAAGCAGCTAGAGCCTTGTAAATCCAAAGTCAATCTATGGAGAAGTTTGCCTATATCATTAAATTTGCTGCAATCCTAGAAAGAACTGTAAAGGTCTGATACTCTTGGGAGCTGGAAAAGTCAAAGCAGCATGAGATCTCTGCTGGATCACTGACAGCCTACAGAAATGTGCTGCTTTGAAAATCAAAAGGTTTGCGAGCATATATTGCCTGTGAAAGCTAAAATGGAAATGCATTTTTTTGTTTCATCATGCTACACACAGTAATCAGGAATAGAACAATTCAGTCTGATGACAGTTTTCATTCCTTTCCTTTTAGGGGGAAAAAAAAATACTGAATGGCTTTTTGTTTTTCAGTACTTGCCTTGTTCCTCTACTCTAATGTACAGCTTTCACCCGCTTTTTCAACTGCCACTTATACACTTTCTAAAGCACAGGAAAATTAGTTTTTCATACAAAAGGGAAGAGGTGTTTCATAAATAAGGACAAGCGGGAGTTCACTTTTACTGCAGTCATTTGTCACAGAAAGGGCAGGGAAAGTGAACAAGATCTTTGTTTGGTGGCATTTCTAATACTCTTGAAAACACTCTGTAATATTCTGTGTAACCAGTCTCTGTTTAAGAGCTACCTCTTGCTGCATCTACAAAGAAATCTGCAACGGTGAACTAGAAAGGATACATGTTACACGCCATATTAAAGCTATGAAGACAAAGGGATCTAGACATGCTTCCTCCAAGCTTTCACATCCTCTTCGTGTTCTCTTTCAACAAGCCTTTAATGATCACCTCTCTCGCTGTGTCCTTGGTTTCCTATATAAGGATTCTTCTGGAAAAATGAAAGGTTTTCAGACCTGATGCAACTCTCACCTGGGCAGTGGGACTCTGCCCATATAGTTTAATAGCAGCCAGGCCGCGCCCCGAGGCCCTGACTTCGCAGACTCCACCAGAGCACACGCTGTGATCACTGAGTAGCCTCATTTAGCAGAACAGCCAGCCCATAACCTTCTCACCTCTCTCAGGAGAGCACTGAGGTGTTGTAAGTGATGCCACTGTTGTAACGCTTCCAAAGTTACTTCATCATTCATTAGTTTGAAAACCGAGTTAATTAAGTGACAATAGCAAGTTTTGTGCTGCAAAGGAAACAAAAGAAGAACATTTTCTTGCCTTGAGGTGATTATTATTAAAGCATTGGTCCTGCCAAAGTTTATGCACCTGCTTAAGTACGAAACTAGTTCTGCTTGCTGCTAAGTAATTCCTTCAGGCTGTGCCCACTGATCTCAGCCACTGTGGTGCCACTTTCATGCTGAAGGTCCTGCATAAATGTTGGCAGCATCCTTGGTATTGGATCTCAGCACTCCTGGGCATGAACAATGCCAAGGTCTGCGTGAGTTGGTGCAGAACATCCCTGAGAAACAAATCATGGTTAACTTTCCAGCTAAGCAGTATGTGGAGTTGGAAACACTGTTGGTGGGGAGAAGTGGAAGAGATTGGAGGGAGTTTTGCCATGGTTATCTTCAGCTGTATAACTGAAGCATCTAGTCTAAACTAATTCTGCAGGGTTTTTTAATAGTCAGAGTGAATTTAAGCATCTCATCTAAGAGGTCAAGGTGGTGGACATACCTTGCTCCATCGATGACAGATGGAGGCTGGACAAGTAGCTTACATAAGATAACCGGTATTTTTAGAGGACTAAATTGATGTGAATTGAGTCCCACCCTCACTGTCTGATAAAGGGAATCTGAAAACGTGACATAAGGTTTTGTACATGGACAAACATTGACTCTATTGCTTCTCATTCATTTGTTGTGCCCGCAGCTGGAACTCAAGACACCAGCCCATTGCCAATGACAGACGCAACGTAAGTGAGTAGTGAGGCTGATGTCTGACAAATTCTCTTTTCATTTAATTTTTAACTAAAATTATTTTGATAAATTAATAAAACTAAAATTACAAAAACCTAATAAAGATCTTTAACAGCAACTACACATACAGAGAACAAACTCAAATGTGGTAAAACCTGTCCACTCAGTCTTTCAGACTCTGTTGCCTCTTGCTGACAGTAAACCAATTAGATGATTTTTAGTGCTGGCTATTTTGGGAGCAGTCGCCTATACTACACAAACAGCTATTACTGTCCACATAGGCCTTGGGACTGCAATGAGAAAGGGGGGGGCTAGAATTAAATCAGACCCTCCTGCGTTTTATGGTCATGATGAGCGAAAGCAAAAACAGAGAAAAAAATTAATCCCAACACTGGCAGCATTCAGGACCCAGGTGAATGTGAGCTTGGAAGTAATATGGAATTCAGGCTCCTATTAATTCACCCAGTCCTTCTCCCACCTTATTGTAAACCAGGAGTCATTCAGATTACGTCAATGGAGTCAAACTCCTATAAAATTAATGTAAGATCTCAATGCAGCCCAATGTCTCTCTGTTAAAAAAACCCTCCTATATGCAAGACTTCATTCCCCAGAGCTATTTTTTCTGCATTTTCCCCTTTAAATCTGAAAGAAAGGCAACCATTCAGCAAAACAAAAAGCAGTTATTCAGTGTTTCATATACTGACAACATTCATCCTCAGGAAGTCTTTGTCGATTGTGCCTCGCATGTATAGTAATAAAGTAAAAGAAACACAAAACTGTGGTGTCTCCATATCCTATAGATGACATGAGCCTATTGTCCCGTTATGTTTAAACAATGCGCCACTGCTCATGGAGAGTGTCCCCAACAACAGTAACCAGTTACCAGAGGTCAAGCAATCTCTTTAGCCAATTAAAAATGGCATTTCTAGACACTGCTTCATTCAGATATTGTTTCTGGTTTGGAGACTAATGAATGATAGAAAATAAGGTAAATTAAATGTTATATTACATTGACATAATGTATGTAAACAAGAATTATTTCCTCAGTGCAAATTCTGAGATAGGTTTTTGTTTCAGTTCAAGTAGCATACAATCAGATTTGAGTGTAAACTGAGTGCTATAGTTAATTTAAAAAATGTTCAGAGAATTAATACACGTGTGTGCATATAGATTTAGAGCCTATATAAACATGTTTATGTATAGATGAATATATACATATATGAATATGTATATAAGTAACAGCCTTAAATTACAGATATATGAAGATCCTTAAATTAAAAAATCTGAAGAGTTCTAACATAGTATACATAACAGACATAAAAATCGAACTAGCAAGAATGATTTCTTACTTCAATTTAGTATTTTTAGTACTAATTTTATAAATAGTAAATATGAGCTATAATGGGAGCTCACTAATGTTTAGCTGCCCACAGGAGATCCTTACAGTAAATATATATATATATATATATATATATGATCCTAGCTGCCTGATAATGTAAAAAATAACCCACTGTAGTCAGCAGGACAGAGGGATGATAAAACACAGTCAGTACTCCAGGGTCCCTGCTGAGTTTGGCTCTGTGAAGCCGACAGGCTACACTCAGCCTTGGGCTGCAGCAGCTCCTGTGAGGCATAAATGAAGGCTGGGATCCTGGTAGCACCAAGAAGCAATTTAAGCTTTAGCTCTCAGGTTTATCAGTTTTACAAAGTTTTTTTACATTTTCCTTCTACAGCCTTGGTTGGACTGAGAGTGATTTCTGGTGCTTTTTTACTGTCCTCTCTTAAACATTTACGATGTGTTTTTCTTTAATTATTTTCTAGACAATTTCTTTTGCAACGTCAAGTTTTGCAACAGTCATTCCTCAAAGTCAAGATTCCTGTTCCTTTTTCTGTAGAGCTGCCATTTAATTTGATATAGCACTTCTGGGGCTTTTTGACCTCCCTCTTCTCTGGCAAATTTTAATAATTTTTGCCACCACAACACTTATGACCAGTTGTATAGGACTTGTTGATTTCCAGATATTTGATTTCCTGATATTAAAAAGCATTCTACTGCTATGTTTTTTATATTCTTTGCTAAATTCAAGTTCAAAGCTTGAGCGTTATTTCAATGTTCCCCTTAGTTCTCCTTGTTGTCAGGAAGCTGATCCAGGATGGATGCTTCTCTGCTAAAATTTCTTCCTGTTTCTTATCTATTATAAAATAAGGAACTTCTTCCAATTGTTTACAGGGTTATTTTTCTGTACAGACTGGACAGATATATCTGTTAATTCCTAGATGTATGGATCGTTAAACCACCTCGAGAACACTGGTGATCTGAGCACTCTTTAAAACACGCCTGGGGACTTCTTATTCTTATTTGTGTTGTTCTTTCCTTCTCCTTATTCCACCTTTGGACCCTCCTCTATCAATCTTCACCCCTGCTCTTAGGAGTTTCCTGACATAATTTAAGACATCAGTAACTGTAACACCACTCTGTCGCATCTCTACTACACCCATTAGATTGGCAGAGCACAGTTCCTGCCCGGTTCAGCTGCGTCAGGAAGGTCAGGCATAACCTCTGGCACTCAGCATCACTTGGTTGTTCCTGTCATCTTGTATTTGTACACAGGTACTGGAAATATGAGGGGGAAAAATAAATCCTTAAAGCATATTGGGGCGTTCAGGGGCATGATGTGAGTTGTTTTAAATAGCTGTGCATTTTTATTTTCCAGCAAGATCAGTCCGACATGTAACTTAAAAAGTAAATAAATAAACCATGATTCTGGCCAGCCGTGTGTATTATAAACTCTATAAAACCTCAGAGGTCCTTTTGCTGCCTTCCTGCTGGCTTTGAGGCAGGTGAGGATTGCTAAACGCTATTCCCAGAAGCCTGCTGGCATCGACAGAGAGGCTGTTAGGACCCACATGCTGGTTTGGCTTGACACAGAAAGCAGCAAACAGGCAAAATTCAGTGTTCTTCCAAAGTGAAAGGAATCGGTTTAGTACAAAAAAATATCTGAAAACACAAAAGCTGAGGTTTTTCCAGAGGCCAGCATGAGAAACCGACAGTGCCCAGGAGCAGACAGCGCTCGGCAAGCACACTGCTGGATGTGGCCCTCATTTCCAGTGCAGCTTTTTTGCCTGAACCCTCCCTTGTAAGGGGCCTGAATTCAACAGTACTGAACCACACTGAGTCATATGCAAACCTGGCTGTGTAAGAGTTAAAAAAAATGGCCATGTGTTTCTACAAAGGTACTAAAAGTATCCTGTTGACTAAACCGGTGTGTTCCGCGCTGCCCTGGATATCTTGCCTCTGTGACTGCCAGAGAGGGAAAGAATCCTGATCTGTCCCATGGCCAAACCCCAGAGAATTAAACCCTTTGTCTCAGGAGCCTTTCACCTTCTCAGGCTGCTCTGAAAATCCGGAGAGAAATCAGAAACGATGGATGTTCTTGCCTTGAAAGAAATTTCATGGTGGTGTGTTCCTTCTCTGACGATGCTTGTGTCCACAGCCTGACTCAAAGGGAAAATGCTGGAGCACAGTATAGAGCTGAAAGCTTTTAATGTGTAGGTTTGACGTGGTCTCCAACCCCAGCAATAACAACTGTCAGGGGAAAGCGTCGCTCTTTTGAAAAATGTCAGTCGGTCTTACATGTTATTGATGGGTTATTCTGCCATTATGCCTATAAAGGACATGAAGTTTTGTGCTTCAGGGCATAAACCAGCCTCTCCAGCAGCTCTGGCAGCAGTGGAGACCTAGCAAATAAGAAGATTATAACGTGATTGTCCATTGTGGGGGTTTGTGTGCCTTTCTCTGAAGCATTTGATGCTGGCCACTGCTGGAGACAGGATATCACATTGGCTGGACTACTAATCTGATTTAGAATAACAGACCTTTTATTCCTATTAAGCACGTCTCAGTACAGAGTCAGGTTTCAACTAGTACTGATGGCCATTAAACACTAAAACTGCAGCCCAATCTACTTGTATATACCTGGCACAATTCTTCTCAAAGGGAATATAGCGTGGCAAAATTCTACTTAACTACTCATTCTATGTCATATTTTTCAAATGAGGAGCAAAATATCAGTTGTATACTTCATCATTTTCCCCCATAAATTGCCAAAGTAACGATGATGAATGATTTTGTACCTGGACAGCTAAATTCACATGACAGTTCTGCAAGTGAGACTTAGTGGAAATAAGATTTGTGCATCTGAGTACAGGATTAGGTCCCAAAAGCAGAATAGTCTTTTTAGCTCTCTGTGTTGCTAGCATTCCTCTCAAACAGCTCTTCCCTTTTTGCTCAATTCTTGGATGTGGGAAAGATCTGTTTTCAGATGTGTATGCCTGCAGCACCTGCTTGGGGTTTATCTGCAAGCTGATCCCAGACTCAGACTGCAGTTATGCTTTTGCAGGGTCCCTTGTTCCAGCTGACTACTGCTGACCACAAGTCTCATTTCTTCTCTGCAAAAATGTGAAACGAATACTACAGCCTTTCTTAATACACGCCAAAGAGAAAAGATCTTTTTCTGGTTTATATTTGACCACGTTGCATTTCAAATATATGACCTCACCTCTACAAAACCAGCGGGATTTACCCCTTTTGTCATACAGAGTACAACTTTTACCAGGATCACCATGCAGCAACTGTTTTTATTCTTTTTCCCAGCACACAATCTACCTAAAATGATCCCCAGCATGTGTCAGCTTCACTGGATCCTCCATTCGTTTGTGTTGGGTCATCATAGCTGAGAGCCAGGGGAAAAAAATCACGCAAATGTGATATAAATGTCAACTGTTAAGTAAACCCATCAATACCAACCTTTCAGGACAGAAACTGATATGTGCTTGTACTGTGCTGTGCCTAATACAGTGGCATTCTGGCTTGCACTCATAATTGTAGATTAAAGTATGTAGTAGTAATAGTAATAATAGTAATAATAATCATAAAGATAATTTCTTCGTGACATCTCTTGGACAGCACAGTTGTGTGTCAAAGAGAGAAGCTGATCCTCATTTATACAATGCTCTTTAGAAAAGCTGACCAACTCACGTGCGTACACAAAGGAGCAAGAACAGTACCCTGACTCCTCCTGTACTCCACTGCTTCATCAACACAAAATGCACAGTCTTTCCTTTTAATGGACTGTTAAATTAGAGGCAAAAAAGCAAAGGCCATGGAATCATGCTGGTTTAGGTTTTGTGTCTTCTGTATTGTTTCCTATGCTTATGTCCTATAGATGTGCTCATCTTTATATGCCACAGATGAGCTCATCCATATAAATAATTTAAAAGAGCCATCTCCAATGCAGTGGATGTGCACTGCTGCTGCCTACTTGCCTTGATGACCCCTCATTCAGTTTGACTGTGCTTGTTGGTGCCCTTACTTGCCTGACTTGCATGGGCAAATGGACTTCCTGATGCTCAGTCAAAGGGTATTTCTATATAACCTCTGGCACCTCACTCTGCCAGCAGTAAACGATTACAAAGTCCCACTGCCTGTTCTGCCTTCTTGTAGCAGAGGAGGTGGGAAGGGCCATGCACCTCAGCTGCTACAGTGCGGCCAAGGACATAGTTTTGAGTTGCCACCAATTTCAGTTTATGTGAGGAGGCAGCTGTGAGCTGCAGTGCCTGAGAAGCAGCCATGGTGCCTGTTCTCTTGCCTCTACTATGTGAGTGCAAGTGGGGAGGGCATGGGCAAGGCATCTCCTAAATTACCCTGAGATCACATTGAGGCACTGCTGTCTGCATGGAGTGAAGGGCTGGTCTGCAGGATGGCCTTGGAGCAGGTGTCAAGAGCCTGTTTAAACTTAAGCTGTTGTATGTAAGGGTTTTTTTTATTCTTTTCAGGGAAAAGCCCACATTAATAATGTTCTAAGTATAAACTCTATTCAGCTAGGTCTATTTATAATTCTTTGGTCTGTCACTGATTTAACCGGAAAGTCATATGTGTCCAGGATTGTGTATTATTTGGGATAGAGAGACATCCTTCAGCAATCAGCCCTTGGACCATCATCTGCGAGTATTATTATTTAGATGTTTTATGAAAGTGTAAAACAAAAAAAAAAGAAGAAGCATGAGCAACCCTTGCACTTTCTCTGTCCCTCAAGGATACCTATTGGAGAAAAAGTAAGCAATGCTTCAACAATTTGCTATTACTCCCACAAACCCAAGCTTTATTATCGCATTGGTGACTAGAAGACCTGACTGAGATTGGGGATGATGATGTAAGGTACCATAAAAATGCTTATCAGGGGAGACTCACAGTCACATCATCATTCGGGTTAGAAGGGACCTCTGGAGGTCATCTAGTCCAACCCCTTGCTCAAGCAGGGTCAGTCAGTGCAGGTTGTCCATGGCCATGTCCAGTTGGTTTTGAGTACCTCCACGGACAGAGGCTCCACAACCTCTGGGCAACCTGTGCCAGTGTTCGGTCACCCTCACAGTAAACAAGTCTTTTCTCATGTTCACACTGAATTTACTGGTTTTTATCTTGTCCCCATTGCCTCATCCTGTCAGTGGGCATCACTGAGAAGAGCCTGGCTCCCTCTTCTGCATTCCCTCCCACCGGGCACTTGCACTGATGAGATCCATCTGAGACCTCTCTTCCTGGGGCCGAACAGCCCCAGCTCTCAGCCTCTTCTCCTGTGAGAGATGCCCCAGTCACTGCCTCCCAAAAATGCACCATCTAAGCAAACTAGGCTGACAAGGGAGGGAATGACATGCCTAAAGTCGTACAACGTGTGACAGCACAGGATCCTCACAGAGGCCATGTGTGGGGGCTGCTTCTGCTGGTCCCCCAAATCTTCTCCCAGGCATCAGACGGGGCTGCTTGCTGTCAAATCTGTCTTCTGAAATTGGTAGCTTTGTGCTATTTTGGAGCAGAGTATGAAGAAAGAACTATAACTTCTGCAAGGGACGGTGTCTTGCCAGGGGTTGCCTTTGCTGCATGAAGTTCTAAAGAGGAAAGGCAGCCTCGAACTTTTAGTATTAAAGGGAACAACTCTGTCTTAATTTCCTGTGGTTTTACACGAGACCTGTCCCCAAAGGAACCAGGCTGCATCTGTCACAAGTTCCATCTATTTGAATTTCTTTTCTCTTTTTTTTTTTTCTTTTCTTGGACAGTTTCACAGTAGTGCCATATGAATGCGTCTTTCCACACCCCTCTCAAAAGGCCTACTCATTTCTTCAACAGAGCTGCACCTTGTGTAGGATTTTCTTGTGTCTTTGAGGTGGGATGCATTTTTCATCGGGGACAGCCTTTCTTTGTTGGATGCTGGTATCCGGGAGCAGCCTGGAATAAGGAATAAAATGCCCGTTACACGCATCATTTCGGATAATGTGGATCCATAAGGAATGTGAAGCTCTTTGGGGACCAGGATGGCTTCTGAAGGGGGCCTTTTACATGCTAAGGCCCTTTCTCCAGGTGCGTCCAAGTTGAAAGTCATAATTCTCACCATGAATCTTACAGGCGCTTTTTTCATTAATAAAACTACATAGTTTGAGGAAAAAAAACCCCAAACCAGACCAAGCAGGAAGAACCTTGATATTTCAGACTCTAAAAAATAATGTAGGAAATGAGAAACACAAAGAAATAATATACAGGCCCAAATTTGTGGATTTGGGGAGCAAAAAAACCCAACACTACCATAAAAATTTATTTTTGGAAGCTGTCCGAGGGTGCAGCACGGGCCCACACGCCGGGAACGGCATCCACGGAGAAAGGGCGGTAAGGGGAGCCCTAAACGCCCCGAAGCCGCCCTTGAGAAAACGACCATGTCCGTGGTGCTTGCCGGGCGGCGGGGGGGTGGGGGGAAGGCGGGGGGCACCCCCGGCGGGCGGGGCGGGGCGGGGCGGGGCGGGGCGGAGGGAGGCCCCGCCCCTCCGCGGGCCGCCTTCCCGCCCTAGCAACGGTTGCTGAGGAGCGGGCGGGGGCCGCGGCCCCGGCAGCCTACAAGGCCCATAGTGCCGCGCGGCGGCGCGTGACGCGGCGGGAGCGGGGGGAGGCAGCGGGGGCGGGCGGGAAGGAGGGAGGGGAGGAAGGAGGGGGGCTCCGTCCGTCAGTCCGTCCCTGCCTCCCTCCCTCCCTCCCCTGCCGGGTCCCCTTCCTCGGCTCGGCAGACGCCATGTTGGTTTGAGCCGAAGATGACAGGGGGCGGCTGCGGGCGAGGATCGCGCTGAGGACCGGCACGGCCAGCTCGCAGCGGGGCGAGGCAGCGGGGGAGGGGGGGCGCCCGGAGCCGCCGGAGGACGAGGCGGGGAGGGAGGGCGGGCTGAGGGAGGCGGCGGCGGCGGCGATGCGAGCGGAGACCTGAGGCTGCGGGAGGCGGCCGCCGCTGAACGCCCCCCGGCCCCCGCCGAGTGCTGTCGCCGGCGGAACGCCGCGGGGGAGGGCTTTTCCCTCCGGCCGCCCCTCAGGCAGCCCTCCCCGGCCCGTCTCCCCGCCAGACCCTGTTGAATGTCGCACACCGCCTAAGGGGGGCCGAAGCCCGGCGTCCTCCCCAGCGGCCCCGGGCCCACCCCGGCCGTCCCGCCTCCCTGCCCCGCCGCCCAGGGCAGGAGCGAGGTCCTGCCTGCCTGCCTGCTGCCTGCGCGCCCGGGTCGCCTGCGCTGACTGAGGAGGTGACTTGGACGCACCATTATCCCGTGAATCATCCCGTCGTCATTTGTCAAGGCTGGGAGAGAAGGAAGAGGGAGAGAGGGGGGGAAAAAGCCCGCACGCAGCTCATGTGGCGGTGTAGTCCTGCCTGGTCTACCTGGCACCGCTGGTGCTGCTGCTGCTGCCGCTGCTGCTGACAGGGATCTGCTGCCATCTCTGGTCTCCCGCTGGCTCCTCCGGTACAGCCCCGGCACCGCTCGCCCCTGGATATTTCTCCTCCTCAGCCGGCCGCCTTCCCCCTGCACATCGGGCACCTCTTTTTCGTGGGGGACGTGGAAGTTTCTGCCTCCGACATTGACATCGGTTTTGCTTCTTGAAGATTGCCGTCGGGCGGTTCTTGGTGGTTTTTTTCTTTTTTTTTTTTTTTTTTAAGTTGATTTTAAGCCATTTAGGGTAACATCAAGATGTCCAGCAGCGTTCCAGCTGATATGGTAAGTCTTATACTTCTTATTTAATAATATTGTTATAGAATCACATCTATTTCCGCCTGTTTTGGCAGAGAAGATGGAAACAAGAGGGGCGTGGGAAGAAAAAAAGTCTCGGTTACATATTTAAGGAACAAAAAGTTCCCAGTTAATACTCCCCCCCACCCCCCCCGCCTCAGATGCTAGTTCTGCTTTGCTTTTTGGTAGCGAGTAGGAAATCTGCAGCGTCGCCTTCTGTGTGGCAAGGCAAGGGGGGATGTCAGCTTTCTGATACCTATGGCAGTTAATATCTGACCGCTCTTGCTTATTTCGTGTAGCATTGCTGTTCAGCTCTGCCGAACGTTTTTTGGGGGAAGAGAAATGCGAAGAAGAACACTCAGAATGATTTAAACGAGCCGTTTAATTTTCTTTTTCTTTTTTTTTTCTTTCTAAACCAGCTGAAATTTAGTCTCAGCCTTCTTCCTTTTCTTGTCTGAAACTTCGCTTGTTTCTTACTGACGCTTTGTCTTCCGATGTGGATGGGAAGTTAATCTCTTCACTTGCTGCCGGGTCAAGAGCGAGAGAGAAATTCTCATGCATTTATTTACATAACGAGGTCCTTTGTGCACTAGCTGCAATCTGGACATTTTTCAAGGGCACTCCTAGTACTTCTTATGGCGGACTGTACTTCAGCCTGTATTGGATACTCGGCTCGGTACATTGGAAATAGGAAGGTATAGCAAGGCATGAGGGTCAATCAGGTCTGCTG